>NC_045732.1:93857449-94076864 GCF_009834535.1 Camelus ferus | reverse complement strand
GACAGTGAGCAGTCAGGGAAAGTGCTTTCCTTTCCCACCAGGCCAGAGACTGCCCTATGCCACCAAAAGATACTGTGCGACCAAAGCGCCATCAAGGGGAAATCCCACCACAGCAAGTAGTCTGGCTTAGAAAGCCTTTGTCCCCATGGTCTTGAGGATCTCCTTTTCCCATAAGAGATACCAGGAGGGCATATAGCACTGGCAAGTGGGGGTGCCGCCAGAATAAGCAAAGCCAGAGATGGTTTGTTGTTTCTACAGACTAGAGACTCACTTCCTCTACCCAGATGCATCAGGCAACCCAGCCTAGTGAGGCACCTTCTGCTCCCCCAGGCAGCACCAGCAGGGACCAGTGGGGGCCCCATCAGTACCGCATTAACCAAGCAGACCAAAATAGCACCACAGAGGCTCTGAAAAGTAAATCATCATTGAAATCACAGCCTGCAAAAATTGGCCAGGACCTATGTGCTAAACCTAAACAGTGACTGCCTGCTGAAATAGAAGATTTAAATGGTCTCCTAACATAGTAGCCAAAATGTCCAGAATACAATAAAAAATCACCCATCATACCAAGAAGCAGAAAATCACAGCCTGAATGAGAAAGGACAGTCAGCTGACATCAGTACCAAGATGAATCAGATGTTAGAATTATCTGACAAGGAGTTTAGTGCAGCATCACAAAAATGCTTCAATAAGCAATTGCAAAGTCTCTTGAAACAAATGAAAAAAAAAAAAGAAAAATCTAAGCAAAGAAATAACAAGTTATAAAAAAGAACCAAACAAATTACAGAACTGAAAAATACAATAACAGAAATTAAAAACTTGCTGGATAGGCTCAATAGGATAGTAAAGATGACAGAGGATAGAATCAGTGAGCTTGAGGATAAACCAATAGAATTTACTCAGTCTAAACAACAGAGAGAAGATAGACTAGGGAAAAAAATAGAGCCTCAGAAACCTGTGGGAAATAACAAAAGATCCAACAGTCATATCAGAATCCCAGGAGGATACCCAAACCAGACAAAGACAGTAGAAAAAAGAGAGAAAACTATAGACAATTATCTCTTATGAACTTAGAAAGATCTTCAACCAAACAGTAGCAAAACAAATCCAAGGATATATGAAAGAATTATACACCCTGACCAAGTGGGATTTATTCAAGGTATGTAAGCCTGGTTCAATATTTTAAAAATCAGTGTAGTCCACCACGTGAACAGACTAAACAAAAATCATATCAACTGGCACAAAAACACACATTTGATAAAATTCATCATTTATCCATGATAAAAACTCTCAGTACACTAGGAATAGAGAGGAAATTCCTTAACTTGATAAAGAACATCTACAAAACCATACAGCTAACATTATACTTAATAGTGAAAACTGAATGCCTTCCCTCTTAAGATTGGGACAAGGCAAGCATGTCTGCTCTTATTTCTTCGATTCAACATTGTACTGGAAGTTCTTGACAGCGTAACAGTAAAAAATACATCATTTATAGTTGCTCCAAAGAAAATGAAGTATCAGGTGTACAGGATCTATATGTTGAAAATGACAAAACCCTGATGAAAGAACTCAAAGAAGACATTAGTAATTTGAGAGACTTACTGTGTTCATGGATTGGAAGACTCAACATATTGAAGATGTCAGTTCTCTCAAATTGATTTATAGGTTAATGAAATCTCTATCAAAACCCCAGCACGGATTCTTATAGAAAGACTTATTATAAAATTATATGGAAAGGCAAAGGACCTAGAGTCCTTTTACCTAAACATCACATCGTATACAGAAAATAACTTGAAATGGATCACAGACTTAAAGTGTAAAACTATAAAACTTGTGGGGAAAAAAAGCCACAGGAAAAAAAATCGTCATAGCTTAGAACTCAGCAAAGAGTTCTTAGGCTTGACACCATAAGCATGGTCCATAAAAGGAAAAACTATTGATTAGATTTCATCAAAATTGCAAAGTTTTGTTCTATGAAAAATCCTATTAAGATGAGCTACAGACCAGAGAAGATACTTGCAAACTGAGTATCTAACAGAGGATTTGTATCTAGAATATATAAAGCACTCTCAAAACTCAAACTCTCAAAAAGAAAATGGGCAAAAGATATGAACAGACATTTCACTAAAGAGGATATACAGATGGCAAATAACACATAAAAAGATGTTCAACACCATTAGTCATTAGGAAAATGCAAATCAAAAAAACACAGTGAGGTATTACTACACATCTATCAGAATAGCTAAAATACGAAATAGTGACACCAAATGCTGACAAGGATCCCAAGAAACTGGATCACTCATACATGTGTTCTTCAACAGATTAGTGATTAAATAAACTGTAGGATATAATGTGCCATGGAATACTACTCAGCAATAAAAAACTTTGTGCAATAACTTGAATGAATCTCCTGGGAATCTTGCTGAGTGAGAAAAGGCCAGGCTTAAAAGGTTACATGGTGTATGATTTATTTTATTTTATTTTATTTTATTTTATTTTATTTTATTTTATTTTTATTGAAGTATAGTTGATTTACAATATTGTGTGTTTCAGGTGTACAGCAAAGTGATTCAGTTATACATATGTATGTATATATCTATATTCTTTTCTTTATTCTTTCCCATTATAGGTTATTACAAGATATTGCATATAGTTCCCTGTGCTGTGCAGTAAATCCTTGTTTACTTTATTTATGGTAGTGTGCAGTTAATCCCATATTCTCAGTTTTTCCTTGCCCCCCTTCCCCTTTGGTAACCATAAGTTTGTTTCCTATGTGCGTGAGTCTTTATGTTTTGTAAATAAGTTCCTTTGTATCATGTTTTAGATTCTACATTAAGTGATGTCATATGATAATTGTCTTTCTCTGTCTGACTGACTTCACTTAGTATGATGATCTCTAGGTCCATCCATGTTGCTGCAAATGGCATTATTTCATTCTTTTTTATGTCTGTGTAATATTCTGTTGTATATATATTGTATGATTATATAAGACTATTGAAATGACAAAACACAGAGATGGAGAATAGGTTAGTGGGTGCCAGGGGCTAGGGAATCTGGTGGATAGAAGGTGAGTGTGGCTGCAGGGGGAGCAGGAAGGATGGTTGTGGTGATAGTACAGTTCTGATTGTGTTGGTGGATACCTCAACCTACATGATAAAATTGTGATAAAATTGCATACAACTCAATATACAGGCACATACAAACAAATGATTACAAGTAAAGCTGGGAAAATCTGGACAAGATCAATGGTTTGTAGCAGTGTCAATACCTTGGTTGTGATATTATACTACAGTTTTGCAATATGTTACCACTTTGGGAAACTGAGTGAAGAGTACGTGCTATCTCACGTTGCTTACAATTGCATGTGACTCTACAATGACCTCAAAAATAAAAAGTTTAATTTAAAAAAAGACAAAAAATTGGGGCTTGAACATTTTGCCAGAAGCTGGACTAAGGAGTCTGGCTAATATGTGGGCATGAAATTAGTTGGCCATCTGACTAGCAGACTGGATAGTTACAAAGACCAGTGACTTCCCCAGCTTGAGTATGCCGCCCCTTCAGGAGCCTCTCATAATCCAGAGAGGCATTGTTTACCTTCTGGAAATTCTTATTAGCCAAGTTTAATTAAAAATCACTTTCATGAAAAAAGCAAGCATTTGCTTCGTATCAGAGGGCAGCACTAGGAAATCAAAATAGGGTATCTCAACCTGTCCCCTCCCCAGCCCTTCTGAAATAGGAATCACTGGCCTGATCATTGTCCATGGAGTCACCACGTGAGGCCTGAATGGACTTGTTAACTTTGCATGGTGAACAGACACCACCCCTAATCCTAGCCAGTCAGCTGGCTCTGACCACAAGAGAACCTATGAGGGGGAACCAGAGACTATGGATGATTGTCCACAAACCCCAGTCCTTTGATTGGCCAAAACCTCCAAACATATGCTCCACCTTCTTCTTAGATTCAACACCTTCTTTAGGAGGCGCTCAGAGGGTTTTCATGATCTCTTCGTAAAAGCCCTTTTCATGCCTGTTCTCCAGACCTGGAGCATCTTGAACTTACTTGATTTTTATAGAGGGGAAACTTGACTTCACAGAGGACTGAAAAAACAATAGGAACAGTACATTTTCTCTTAATATTAGCTTTAAGTTAGTATGTAGAAAAATTGACTTTATTGTTATGCAGTTCTGTGAATTTTAACACAAGTATAGATTCATGTAACGACCTCTACAATGAAGATACAGAATAGTTCCTTCATCCCCCAAAACTCCCTAATTCTGTCCCTTTGTCATTACTTACACCCCACCCCCAAACCCTGGCAACCACTGATGTGTTCTCCATCACTGCAGTTGTGTCTTTTTGAGAAAGTTATATAAATGGACTTGTACAGTAGGTAATATTGAAACCAGCTTCTCTCAGCATAATGCCTTTAAGGTTCATCACATTGTTGCATCTATCAATAATTCATTTAAGCACCTTTTTTACTTAAGAATTATTCCCCAATTCTATTCAGGTTAGTTCTCTAGGCAGGCTTTGTAATAGTATAGCAACAGTATAATCTATGTGCAATGAAACCACCTTTGGTCAAATGACTGACAATTAACATTTCTCTTAGCCAATTCTTAATCTGTTTCTTTTGATGAAAAAAAGTGGAGAAGCAAGAAGTAATTTCTACACAAGCATTGTAGAGTTCTACAGTGAGAAAGCAGCATCTCTGACTGCCTGAACTATTCTGGAATTACCTCTCTCACCACTTGGGAAACCTACCAGGACACCAGTGGCCAGTGGACTTCTAGACATATGCTTCTTGCCCAAGAGCCTCCATGTGGTTCTAGAACCAGTCCCACACAAAGGAATGAGTGCAGTTGCCTAGGAGGTAATGTTTTAAGGAGTTTTCTTAAACTGCTTTCCTGAGTACCCCAAAATCATGTCAGAAATTTCTACCATTTGAATCACTCATTTAGGCTAAGGAATTCCAGAAGACCTCTCCAAGAATGCAAACATGGTCACTTATGAGGGTATCCCATTGTGAAGTTGGGCCCTGAGGAACTGGAGCAAAAAACCTGATTTAAATTGTGGGACAGGTCCAGAGTGGTGCTCAGTGCTAAGGACTGGGAACCCCAGCTTAAATTAGAGGTGGGGTCAGGGAATGACCCTACAAGGCTGAGTGGCAGTAAGAGATACTGGAACCCAGGGAGGTGGGCTGAAAAGTGGGGGTGGGGTGTCAAAAGAGGAATTGGGACATGCTAAGAACAAAAGTTGCCTATTTCATAAATATACCTGGATCGTGCCCTGGTGGGCCCCACTTTTTAGGTGGAGAGCTAGCTGCCTTGTTTGCTTTTGTCTTACCTACTTACTGAGTCAACACTAAGTAACAGCTCTGAAACCCAATTCAATAGAAGAGTGTTTATGAATCCAGTGTGCTTAGCCTGAGCTGAGGAGAAGGGCACCCTCTGACTGTAGGGGAGCTTTCTATTTTATTCAGTTTCCCCTTCTTTTGTGTTTATAGCCTTTTCTCCTTCTCCCCACAGGCAGGCCACTGTGGAAGTCATACTTGTGAAAGGAACTCAGCTGCCAAGTAGTGAAGACTTCAGGTGGAGGATGAATTGAGTCAGTTCCTGTAAGGGAGGGGATTCGGTCTCGGGGGGCTGAACTTCTCTTGGAACTGAGGGCAATAGGACAAGCCTTGCATGTGGCATTTAAAAAGTGAGCTCCCTCCTGCCCGGGGTCAAACAGGACCTCCGTCTTGTTCACCAGTGTTATTTTATAGCCTCCCCTCAACCCCCAGACATGTACAACTAGTGAAGTAATGGTCGGTGTGCCTGCCAGGAACACAGCTAATTTCTGTTAATTAGCCATAGGCCAGAAATTAGTAAATTAGTAGATTGTGCTTGAGTTGAACATTTTCAATCTAATGGTTCATGAAACAGACTGCTGCTTATTTTATTTAGGTATAAGTGACTCTTAGTGCGTCAAAAGGATGTTTAAAACAGCAAAGGAATAATCAAAAGTACAATTTAGCATCTCAGTTCAGAAACAGATTCAAAGTGTATAATGACAGCAGCCCTTGTTGAAATCAGTGCAGTAACAGATTGACAGTGGAAGCACCGGAACAGCACAGTGTCATTCCTGATGGGTTCCAGCCGTGACACCTGGACTCCAAGCAGGTGTCTTGTGGTGTGGCCCAGGAAACGGAAGAACTGAGCATTCTGATAGTCCAGACCTTGGCAAAGTAATAGTCGCAGAGGAAGTGCTTTTTGAGAAAGAGCAGAAGTGAAGTGCACCTAGGAAGCTAGTTCGGTGTTTGAGACCTAAAGGCAAATGGGAAAGAAATGCATCTTTAGAGCCAGTGCAGTCAGAGCCTTTCATGTCAAGGCACGAACATTTTCAACCAGGGCAGCAACCTCCCCTGCATTTTTGTTCACCTGATTTTCCATTTCAGTTCTCATTCTCTTTACCCAGCCCAGCTGTGGGACTGCATGCTAGTTATCTCACGGTGGTGATACCATCTGCTGAAAAGGCTGGCAGCCGAGCCATCCCCATCTTTTTCGCCTCTACCTGCCCTGGTCCAGAAAAGAGAAGGCAGTGTGCTTCCCCCATGCCCTGCTCAGGGGCTGACTCTGCTTCACAGATTGAAGCAGAAACTGAGAACTTGGCCAGTTCTCCAAGCCAGAGCCTTTGCCTGTGGTGTTCAGTACTGAAGTTTGGGGACTCAGCCTATGTCTACACATGGCCTGGGTTGGGTGGGCCAGGTGACATGGTCAATCTAATGAAAGAAGTTGACTAAACTACTGTCATATGCAGTTCCAGGCATGTGTGATTCATGGTCTTGGGTCGGATATAAGTGAACAAGTCAATTTCTTGGCCACTGCTTTTACCTCTATACCTGGGCACAAATGAAAGCCATTTGGTCACCAGAGGGTGAAGGTGTAGATGATGTTGACTGATTCCATCCTCAACCCTGGAAAAAGAGCTGAAAGGATATGGTTTACACATAAATTAGCTGTACCATCTTTCTGTAGAAACAACGGCATGATCTTTCTTCACAATCGTACTTGTATTAAAGTATTTTTAAACTTCAGAATAGGAATGAGGAACCTAGGCTGACACTGGTGAATTGTTCCCAGCTGGCTGGCTATATGGAAGAGAGTGGGCAGGGCACACTGTCCCTAGTCCAGTTTCCCCCAGTGAAGTTCTGAAGTTTGCATAAGAATAGTTGAGGATGATAGTTAAACACCTTTTCTTTTATGTATATTAAAATCTTGATGCTTTTGACAACTGTGAGGGATGTTATGAAGAGAGGAAACTATTTACTGTCTCCTCAAAAGTTAGCAGGGACAGGGAGTGAATCTTGATTTGACCAGAGAAAAAAGGTGGTTGGAATTTTCCACTTTTGAACCGTTGATTTGATCTCAAGGGAACACAGCCTTACAGTTGTACAGCTGGGCACTGACATTAATAGCAAGAAGTCAATCACATTTTTACCCTTTGACTCTGATTTTTTTTGCTTACCATATTTTGTTATGATCCAGGTTCCTTGGATATTTTTCCTGTTATCATGAGCTTGAAAAGAATGTGGTAAGCTTCCACCCATTTGTATTAATGTAGGAGAGCATTAAGACAGCTACAAGACAAGCATAGATAAGCCAGAAGTCAAAGTGTGAAAGTCAGAGTGTTCCAACCAAAGGAGCTGAAGAAACAACGGAGGCCCAGAGAGGGAAGGTGGCAGCTCTCAGATTCCCATTCCTGTCCTCTTTCCAGAATATGGTACATGACTTTACTGCCACATACTCTCCTTTCTAATTATGATTTGTAAAGGTTATTGGTTGGTATTCCTGGGGCATGAAACCAATTAGGTAGGTGTTTAAGAATGGACCCAGAGCCATACAGTGGTAGGGAAAGCTAGACCCAAACTAAAGACTCACGTTGAACGAGCAGATCTGGAGTTGACACTCGCTTGCATTGTTAAGTGTTGGCGTTCTCCTGGGTTCTGCCCTTTGCCCTCTTTTCCTCTGGTAACAGTAGCTCCGTGGTCAGGGTTGGTCAGGCAAATATAAGACTAACTCTGAACTGAAAAGGTACAACTGCAGTTCTTATGATTTCCGGCCTGTCTCAGAGGGTAATGGATCGCTTCTTCAGTTCAACACCAACCTTTTCACCAGTCCATCTCTTAATTTTTTGCACTTCCCTTCTACCCTGCCACACCTGTAACCACAACCAAACCTCTATTTTGTTTTAATAAAAACAAACAAAAATCTTTTCAACCTGTGTTCCCCCTCAGGTATTCCCTTGTCATCCAAGCCTCTTGAAAGAATGGTCCATACCTGATCTAAAGCCTTCGTTTTCATTCACCCCAATGCCAAACTCAGTGGACACCTTTTAGTCTTTATTTTAAGGGATCTTGCTTTGCAGTGTTTAACACTGTTCAACCATTCACCTGCTCAAAACTCTCTCTTCCCTGGCTTTTTTTTCTCCTGATTATCCTACTCCTCTGTTCCTCAAGGATCTTATTTGATGGTAGTTATATTTGGGGTTAACACGTAGTTTAAATCTTCTTTACTGCAATATTTCCCAACCTAGGATCTCTCAGGAAGAAATGGTAAAGCCTCAGGATGCAGCCAAAATGACCAGAGATGGATATTTAACTGAAGGTGGACACCTTCTCTGCAGGAGTCCCCTCTCCCAGGAATGCAATGAGATGGAGAAAGCTGACTGCAGGAAATCAGGCAAGGAGGTCAAGTTGATTCAGAGGCTGATGCTAGTGTTGGCTGTATGTGAGAGGACAAGTGACTAGAAGACATTACCAGGCAGAGGGGAGGGGGTGGGAAATAAAGGCAGCACTCCCAGAGAAGCAAGGAAGAGATCGAGAGCCAGAGAGAGGTGTGGATTAGCAGACAGAGGAGGGAGGAGAGGGGAAGAGTTGTGAGTGGAATAAGAGGGAGAGAGGGGAGTGATGAGAGTGGGCCCAGGAGATGGCACCCAGATAACGTGAATTTCAGTGAGGTGCCGCTGTGCATCCTGCAGGAAATTTCAGTGTGATTCCCCTGTATCCTTGTAATAACCCTCTCTATTTCCTTATTTTAGTTGTTTCTTACAACCTTTACCCTAAGGTAACTATTCTTCTACCAACTCCTCAAACTCATCCTGAATGATTTCATCCACTTTTTTTTTTCCAGTTTAAAGTATTTTTCTTCAGTGTAATACTTGCATATAGTTTAAAAAAAAGAAAGAGTACTAAAGGCTTAGAATGATAAGCAGAAGTCTCTATGCCCACCCCTTTCCTGCTTCCCAGAAGCAATCACTCTTTGAAGTGTTCCCTATGGTATTTACCTCCATCATT
Organism: Camelus ferus; assembly: GCF_009834535.1. NCBI lineage: Eukaryota > Metazoa > Chordata > Mammalia > Artiodactyla > Camelidae > Camelus > Camelus ferus. The sequence goes on along the minus strand of NC_045732.1, from coordinate 94,067,523 downwards.
TAAAAGAATATGATTATCATGCTATTTCTTTTTTTATTGTGGTAAAATATACATCACACAAAATTGACCATTTTAACCAGTTTTAAGTGTACAGTGGCATTAAGTTCATTCAAATTGTTGTACAATTATCACCACTATCCATCTACAGAATTCTTCCATCATCTCACACTGAAGTTCTATATCCATTAAACAATAACTTCTCATTCCCTTCCTCCCCAGCTTCTGGTAGCCACTATTCTAGTTCTTGTCATTATGAATTTGACTATTCTAGGTGCATCATATAAATGGAATCATATAATATTTGTCCTTTGATGTCTGTCTGATTTCACTTAGCAGATGTCTTCAAGGGTTGTCCGTGTTGTAATATAGCTCAGAATTTTATTCTTTTTTAAGGATGAATAATAGTCTATTATGTATGTATGACACACACACACACACACACACACACACACACACACACACACACACACACACACAAAAACGTATTTTGTTTATCCATTCATTCCCTGATGGACATTTGAGCTCTTTCCATCTTTGGCTTTTATGAACATGCTGCTATGAACACAAGTGTAGAAATGTCTGTTCGAGTCTCTGCTTTCATTTCTTTTGGGTATATACCCAGAAATGGAATTGCTGACTCACATGGTAATTCTGTTTGCTTTTTGAGGAGCTACCATGCTGTTTTCCACATTCTACTATTTCTTGTCAAACACTTTTAAAACATCATCTACTGACTTTGTGTTACGGCAGCTGAGGATTCATCTGCTCTTAAAGTATTCTCTAGCCCTTTTGCGCTGATGACATCCCGTCTGTAGTCCCAGCCTCGACTTACCCCTGAGCTTTAGGCTTCTATTATCCAATTTACCCATGTGGATGTTAAGCTCAATGTATCCAAAGCATAATTAAAATGCTTGCCCCTGCGCCCAACCCAAACTTTCTCTTCCCCTTGTTATTATCGTGCCCCTACCTCAGTGAATGTCACCGTCTCCAACTCACTCAGACAAGAAACCTGGAAATTATCACAAACTGTTCCTGGGATCCAAGGGCTCACCAAGACTTCCTGATTTTACCTCTGAAATATTTCTTGACTCCATTCTTTCTTCTTCTTACTCACTGTCACTGTCCTAGTTCAGATCTTCATCGTCTATTGCTTGAACCTCTTGCAGGAGCCTCCTCCTAACTTGTCTCCCTTCCTGCATGTTTGCCCTCCTTTAATCCTACTGCAAATTGATCTAAGCCAGTTTAGCTTCTCACACTGTCTGGTACTTTTCAGTGAATATCAGTAGCTTCCAATGACTAGAGATAGCTCTGGGTTGTCATCCTTATCCCCACAATCTCCCATACCAGGTGGTATGTTCTATTTAAAATAGGACAGGATTTTGACCCACTTCTGCCAAGCATACATTTATTAGCAGCTAGACATAGTCCTACAAACTGTCTTCATAAAATCCATTAAGCCCCATGCAGGAAAGTTTCACTTGAAGCACATGTCGTCAGATAAGGCGACGAAGTCATCCATTAAGTGTCAGGAGGCAGAACCCAGTGGATTCCTAGACTTAGAATCACCAGTTTTTTAGGCTCCATTCATGCGAGGGCAGACCAAATGTCAGCCCATAAATCTAGAACATCATTTATTTTACCAGTGAGAGTTCATGTCTAATATCCCTTACAGTAATGAGCAAACCCTCTAGCGTAGATTTAGTAGGTTGGTTAAAGCTTCGCAGTCGCTGCATCTGGAGTGTGGACTCCCAGCTAGAGTCTTTTAGATGCAAACTAAGCATTGCTAGAGTATGTTCCTCTTGGAGGGCTTCGGATGTTAACTGTCCCTCGGGTATATGTATATACGTTCATGTGTATATATAGATAGGTGTGTGTGTCTCTCACACTGTGCTGAGTTTTTTAAAATTTCAGACCATATAACAAATCTACACTCCCATGTAGATCTGTCCATATTGTTTCCCTGCATAAAACCCTTCCCTTCCATAGTTCCCTGTTACCTATAAAATAAAGTCCAGACTCCATCAAGTGACATACAGGGCCTTTCCAGATCTGCCCCTTATCTCTTTCTGTTCTGCACTGTACACTCTAGTCTAAAATTAGCAAGCTGCTTCTACTTAAGCCCCACCAATGATGCTCTCCTCACCTGCCTGGCCCGTCTTTCACAGCTTCCTTCACCTTGCTAACTCTTACTCATCCTCTATGACTCAGTTCAGGCACCAGCCCTTTCAAGAAGCCTGCCCTGTAACCAAATTCAGAGTTAAGTTTCTTTCTTTTATTTAACATACAAATAGCACTTATTATGTGCCAAGAACTATTCTAAGCACTTTTAATCCTCATAACAACTCTGTGAGTTAGGTTCTTTTATTATCCCTCTTTCAGGTGAGGAAACTGAGGCACATAGAAGTTTAATTTGTCCAAGTTCACATAATTGGTAAGTAGCCAAGTCAGACTGCAAACCCAGGCTCTCTCTCTGGCTCCAGAGTCTGTGCTCCTAGAAATCCACATGCTATGCTGGGTATTCCCACAGCACTGGAGGCTTACCTCTGTCTTAGCATTTAGCATGAAAATTTGAAACTCTCTCTTCGAGTGCATATCTGCCACTTCTCCATGAGGGTCTTAAAGCTTAATGGTCTCTGAAGGAGTATGGTATAGTGGGTTAGACTGTGAAGTTTGGAATTAGATATACCTCGGGTTAAGTCCCACCTCTACTCTGTACTAGCTATGTAACCTTAGGCAAATTATTTAACCTTTCTGAGCCTCCTTTTCCTGATTTGTAAAGTGGGGATAAGAATACCTCATAGGGTAATGGAAAAAATGAAATGAGATATTATAAGATGTTATATATAAAGCACCTAGTAGAGGGTCTGACATAGTAAAACAAAACAGAGCAACTCTTGGTAATTCTTGACTATTGCAACTAGTTATTACTATCTCTGCATTTCTAGCAGCTAACACAGTACCTGAAAAATAGACATTTGAGAAATATTTGTTGAACTGAACTACTATGGAAATCTTTAGATTGTCATAGATACCTGAATTGTACCTTAGTATGTATAACTTCAGAAATGGTCTCCTGTAGTTAAGCAAGATGTGCCACCTTACTTTGCTTGGGCACCCATAAGAGTTTTACCTCCAAAGGGTAGATAGCCCTGGAGCTCTCCAGGCATATAAGTAATAAGCATATCATTCTGGTCCTTGCAACCATTAGTTTTAATGTAGATGAAGCTCAAATAGGATAGCTCGTCACTTTGAAGTGAGTCTTGTTATCCTAAGTTATCTCATCATCGTTCAGAATGAAAGAGAACTCCATTTCATTTCCTTTTCTTCGAACAAGGGCTTCAGAACTCCCCAGGGCTGTCCATCCTCATGGGATCACTGACCTTTTCAGTTCTGAAATTCCCATGCAAATTTCCTTCCCAACACCCTAGAGTTTTGATCCCTTCTGTTATAAATTTCACTTGTCAAATGAGTGAAAAATATAGTTAACAGACATGCCCAAGTCACCTTTGGATAGCATTCCGACAGAAAATGTCCCAGGTATCAATGAAATACTCATCTTCTTGCACCCAAGAGCAGCAGAAGATGCTACTTGAAAAGCTGAAATAGACATATATATCACATCCAGAGAATAATACAACCCCTTAGGGTACTAAGGGAATGGAAGCTCCTAAGGCAGAATCTTCTGGTTAACTTAGGGCTAAGGAGAAACCTCATTTGGCTTCAGGTGGCCAATCTTTCTACAGTATCTGAACCCACTTTCCTTCATCAAGGAGGACAGTCTAGTGACCACTGATTCTGATTTCCACACAGATCTGGCAAGATCTCTAGGCTTATCGCTTTTCAGAATTTTAGGTGGAGAGACAAAGTGGAAGAAATTGAACTGAATTTGTATTGTTGATGAAAAAATTAATCAATAGCCAATCTGTGAAAGAAATGGAAAATTTTATTTGAGCCAACCTGAGGATTATAATCCAGGAGACAGTCTCTCAGAGAGCTCTGAGAACTGTTCTGCCCATTAGAGGTCAAAGCCCAGTCATTTACATGTTTGAGACAAAGGGTTATATACATCACCTGATGTATTGACGATTTACACAATTCTGATCTGCACGTACAAAGTTGTGGGTCATTGTGACTTCTTACAGGTTTAGGAAGGAATGTTATCCCCTAAGGAGTTACCGAGTAGTGCGTCATTGTGACCCCTTACAAGATTAAGAAGGAATGTTATCTCCTAAGGAGTTATATTGCTGGCACCAAGAGAACATTGCTCTTTATGGTTGAGCAGGTATTTCTCCTGTTGGGGAGGGCTGCTTGATGCCTAATGCAGATACACAATGCACACTAGAGGGGAGGGAGTAAGCCAGAGGGCAGAAAAAACCTTTATGTTTAAACTTTTCTTTACTTGCCTTAAAATATGAATTTTTATTGCATCAGCATTAATCCTGGTCATAGCCTAAAATCTGGCTGTTTGATTAAACCTCTGCTCATTATGTTGTTATTTTTCTCTTTTTCTCCCTAAAATCTGGTGTGTAGAACCCCATCACCTCGTACACACAGAATGTCTAATTAGCTGAGGCTTCTGGATCTTCAGGTGCTAAGGGAATTTAATGTACGGGAATGATGGCTGTAGCGTGGGTTTGATCAGGAGAGGCTGCCTGGAGAAGGCCTCCGGCCAGACCATGAGGGGTTGGTAGACTTTTGATGGTAAGGGCTTCCAGAGTTGAGGAAGAGGGAGGGGCATGAGCCAGAACCACACAGTATGTGTAATAAACTGGAGGTGGTGCTTGTGGTTTTATGCTCAGGGCAAAGCCTGGGATTCCCCTCTCATTTTTCTGTCCAGATGGTCAGAAATAAACCATGGAGGGTCCCCAAACTCAGAAATTGGAAATGTTCCCCTCTGGGAAAGTGCACTGGGCCAGAAGTGAGGAGATATGATTTCTGACCCTGGTTCTACCACTGATTTTTCCCATAATGGTGGGCAGTTTGTGTAAACCTCTCTCAGATCATTTTCTTGCCAGTTAGAGATAGATAAATGATCAAACTACCACACAGAGCTGGTGGGAGGATTCAGTGAAAGCTTGCACATATCCATCAGATATAAGTTACTGAGATACTATTATTAACATGTAGATACCTCAGGAAGAGAAACCACCTTCAGCCTTGTCAGCTTGCGTGTTATTGAATAACAAGTGCCAGCCCCTCAGAGACTCAAGAAATAGATGTCAGGTGCAGAGAAGAGAAAGGATTTTTTTAAAAACAAATGAAGAACCAAAGTTCAGAGAGCTTAAATCACTCCCCAGTTATTGAGCAGGGACTGTGCCAAAGCCAAATGTCAACTGCTTCACTGCTTTGCTCCAAGAGCTTGGAAACCTATTTGGATCTCTTTGGAAGGCACTTTAAGAGTGACTATTGGTGAGAATTGCAAGGATAGTGGAAAGCTACTGACAGCAATATTTTGGAGCTTGGCAGCTGATCTCAGATACAAGTAGTTTATCTCTCTGTGTGCCATAATCCACTGTGATCTCTAGTACATGTGAACTATATGCCACTCCTTTTGAGCCTCACTTGGAAGAGGGAACTAGGAGTTGATAACGCCAAAAAGGGAAGTACTGTCCCTGTAACGTAGTAAGTATTTCTGAAGTGAGGTCTTGGATCTGTACTGTGGCAGGTCAGTGAGCAGAGCAGGAGTTCAGGTTTCTATAAGAAGGCCTGTCAGTGAGCACTGGTGCTGAGAGAGAGACAGAGACATCTTCACTATCTTCCAAAACATCTCTCCCCTCAGGAAGCAGAGTCGTGAAGTCCCTGAAGACCTTCTGGATGCTCCACTGAGACACTAGTACAGCTCTTCCTTCATTCTCTTTAGCTAACACTCAGCATGAATTTCACAAGAGGTTGCTGGTTACCTTTCTTAAAACATGTTTAGCTGGTTTTTTTCATGCTATTTCAAAAATTGAAGGTAGAAATTTTAAACTCTATGACAATCTAAAAAGGAATTTAAGGAAATCTTATGAATCTCTTGTGGAGGTTCCAGGCTTCCTCTTATAATGCAGGAAAGGGTTTAAAGCAATTGTTCTCTTTGGATAACCCAGAAAAATCCTCCATTCCTTGAATCTAGCCCCCATATCTGAGAGAATTCTGATTATAGTTTATATAACATTGGTGCCTAGGGGCCAATTCCCTTAGCAAAATCCCACCTTTTACACCTATAAATCTGTGTGTTAACATATGACTTTAATCAGAGACTGAAGATAACCCCTTGTTAGTAATTTGGCATATGAATCATTTAAAAAACAAAACACTTTTGTTCTGATGAAGAGAGGTGCTAGAATTCATCCTCATCATCTCCCCTGAATGTGTATTTTACATAAAATCACACAGATTTTCTTAACAAGTTTAATAGTGTGCTATTATAATATAATTGCAATATTATACCAGAAGCATTATCAATGCTAAGTACTCTCCAATTTAGAATGCATGAATAAATTCTCTAAAGCTCTTGAGAAGAGTATCCATTTCCCAGCTAAATAATATTTAAGTTCAAAAGATAAAAGAATATTTGTTCTTATATGAAATATGGTTCGTATGTGGGAGTAGAGTTTTGATAAGCATTTGTGAGCTCCCTGCTGGTAGATTTAAAAACCTCCTTGGTGATCTCATGACAACTATGGATACAATGCCCCCTTCCACCTAAGGGCCAAGACATGGTGTCTGCAGAATTATGTACCCATTAAGGTAACATTAGCTCTGTCATTTTCATCATGTGGCACCAAGGTCACCCTGGATCCTGACAGTCAACAGATGGGAAAAGAGAAAGAGTAGAGAAGGCATGTGAGCTTCTTAAGTTGGCCTGAATGTCACCCACACCCCTTCCACCAACATCTCATTGGCGAGGACTTGGCATAAGGCCCCACCTAGATGCAAAGAAAACTGAGAAATGGTAGTTCCTGTCTGCAGAGCCATTTCCCAGCCACAACTTAAGCATGATAGAAGGGCAGGACAGATATTTGGGGGTTAGCTAAGTGACTTTGTCACAGTTGTACTGTGGCAGTTACTAATTTGTCTCAACTCCAAATCCTCCAAACCCTGCTTTGCTTTTTAGTTTAGTTTTTTTCCCCAAAGCCTGCTTTGTGATGCTGGCAATAGGTCACTACAAACCACATTTCTGCTTTGTTGGCTGACTGTGTGTTAGGTTCTGCCAATAAGGAGCAGTAGAGGGAGACAGCAAAGCTGGAGAAGGAAGGGACTTGTTCCTACCTGTTTGCTTACTGTGGGTTTTCGTCTGCTTTTGGTTCTTGTGAGCATCACCCCAGCCTTCACCCTGGAATCAACAGCGCCTTCCTATAGCATCAGCTGAATCTGGTTGCAGTTTTCCGTTATTTGGAAGAATCAGCCTCATCATTCCCGCTCAGAGATGACACCAACGATCTGTGACCCCACTTCAGAAGCCTGAGTCCCAGCACCACAGGGACCTTCCTCTAAGCTCAGAGATCCCAACACCAGTTGACAAGTGCCCCCTTTTCAGAAGTCTGAGGTTTAGCTCCAGGGAACCCCTCTCCCAAGTTTTAGTAGTTACAACCTCTTCTCTTCCCCCGTCCCCAGGCTAGGGGTGATAGCTGCTTCCTGCAATTTTTACCTTTATGATACCATAGATCAGCACTGTCCAATAGAAATAAAATGTGAATCACATGCTAATTTTTAGTTTTCTCATAGCCACATTAAAAAATAAAAAGAAGCAATGAGATTAACTTGAATGGTATACTATGTATAACCCAATCTGACCTGCTTTCGTTTCAGCATATGATCACTATCAGTATTACTAGTGAGACAGTTTTATATGAAGTCTTTGAAATCATGTGTGTTTTACACTTACAGCACATTTCAATCTGGAGGATAAATTTCACCAGAAATATTTGATCTGTACTTAGATTTTGTAAAATTTACCATTGAAAATATAGACACCAACTCAAGTGTTCCAAACATACTTAAAAGTTTTCCAATAACTGAATTGAATACCAGTTTGTAACTTTTTATTTGGAAATAATTGTACATTCACACGAAGTTGCAAAAAAATACTACAGAGAAGTTCCATGTACCTACCACCCAGTTTCCCCCATTAGTGACATCTTCTGTAATTACAGTCATTGTCAAAAACAGAATATTGATTGGCACAATACAATTAATAGCCTCTCGACCTTAATCAGATTTCACCAGTTTTTATATGCGCTTATTTTTGAGTATGCCTTTGTGTTCACATGACATTTTATCACTTGTTTAGATTTATATAACCACTACCATCACAATCAAGAGACAGAACTGTTCTCTACAAAGGAATTTCCTCATGCTGCCTTTTTATTGTTACTTCTCCCCTTTTCACACCTAGCCCCTGGCAATCACTTAAATGTTCTCCATCTCTATAATTTTGTCACTTTGAGAATGTTATGCAAATGCCATCATATAGTATGTAATGTTTTGAAATTGGCTTTTTTCCCCCTTCTCAGTGTAATGCCCTTAAGAGACATCTAAGTTGTTGGATGTCTCAATAGTTGGTTCCTTTTTATTGCTGAGTAATATTCCATAGGATGGATCACCACAATGTGTTTGACCATTCACCCGTTGAAGGACATTCGGTTTGTTTTCAAGTTTCAAACTATATGAATAAAAGCTGTATGAGCATTTGAGTACAGCATTTTTGTGTAAGCATAAGTTTTCATTTCTCTGGGATAAATGCCCAGGAGTATGATTGCTGGGTCATATGATAACTCTGTGTTTAGTTGCCAGAATGATTTCCAGGGTGACTGTACCATGTTTCATTCTGACCACTAATGAATACAAGATCCAGTTCATTGGCATCCTCATCAACATTTGTTGTTATCAGGGCTTTTTAATTTTAGCCATTTGAATAGGTATGTAGTTGCATCTCATTGTGGTTCTTATTTGCATTTGCCTAACTAGTGATTTTATTCATCTTTTCATGCATTTTTTGCCATCTGTATATCATCTTCAGTGAAATGTCTGTTCAAATCTTTTCCCATTTAAAAATTGTGTGGTTGGTTTCTTACAGTTGAGTTTTAAGATTTCTGTATACATTCTGTGTACAAATCCTTTGTTAGAGATGTGATTTGCATATATATTCTCCCGGTCCATAGCTTGTCTTTTTATCTTCTTAACAGGGTCTTTTACAGAGCAAAAGTTTTTCATTTTAAGGAAGTTCAATTTATTGATTTTTTTCTTTTATGTATTGTACTTTTAGTGTCATGTCTAAGAATTCTTTACCTAACCTAGGTCATGAATATTTTCTCCTATGTTTCCTTCTAAAATTTTATAATTTTGCATTTCGATTTGTGATCCAATTTGAGTTCATTTTTATGTAAGGTATGAGGTTTACATCTAGACTTATTATTATTATATACTTATTATATACTTTTGCTTATGGATGCCCAATTTTCCCAGCACCATTTATTTAAAAAAAAAATGTTTCCATGGTCCCATAACTAGCCAGATTCAGTGGTTCACTGGATGGACTCATAAGACTCAACAGCAGGCTTTACTTCCAGCTAAGGTTTATTACAGCAGAGGATACAGACTAAAAATGGTAGGAAAAATATCTGCATTTGAGTAGAGTTCAGAGAGGTCAGGCATAGACTTCCCCAGCTGAAGTCACACAGGATGTGCTTCCTCTCTATCAGAGAACTACAGGTGTGGAATAACTTTGCCCAGGGAAAGTCTCAGGGTCTTTGGCTTTTATGTGTAGGGGAACAGCTCTGTCGTGGCAATCTGGTGACACAGACCAAATAGCCAAAGGCTTTATCTGGTCTTAACAGAACTCATTGTGATCCACTCAGAACATAAGAGGATGGGAGGCACTTTTTATTTTGTGGTCACCCTTTTTGGATTGTAGAACAGGGAGCACCAGTTGCTGATACATCTGGCTACTCTTCCTTTCATTTTCCATGTAAGTAATAATCTGAATCTAAAAAGGGCTCATTGTGTCTTTATGGCTGAATCTGTTAGGCCTTAGCCTTTCCTCACACTCCACTGAATTGCTCTTTCATTTTTACAAAAAATCAGTTGGGTATATTTATGTGAGTCAGTTCTTTTTAACAGTTTTATTGGAGTGTAATTGACATACAATCAACTACATATGTTTAAAGCATACAATTTTATAAATTTTGACATATGTATACACCTATAAAACCATCACCACAGTCAAGATAATGAACATACAGCAAAGTTCTCAAGTGCCCTTGGTAATCCCTCCTTCCCCTCTGTCTCCAGGCAATCACTGATCAGCTTTCTGTCACTTTTCGTTAGCTTGCAATTTTTAGAATTTATATATTTTGAATCATACATCTTTCTTCTGGCTTCCTTTGTTGAGCATAATTATTTTTAGATTCACCCATGTTGTTACATATATCGATAGTTCATTCCCTTTTCTTTTTTTCTGAGTAGTATTTCACTGTATGGGGATATATACAATTAATATTTATCCATACATCTGTTGATGAATGTTTTGGTTTCCAGTTTTTAGCTACTGCAAATAAAGCTTCTATGAACATTTGTTGGGGAGGGTATAGCTCAAGTGGCAGAGTGTATGCTTAGCATGTTTGAGGTCCTGGGTTCAATCCCCAGTACCTCCTCTAAAAATAAATAAATAAACCTAATTACCTACTCCCCACCTCCCCGAAAAAAAAGCTTCTATGAACATTTGTGTACAAGACTTTATGTGGATAATGCTTTCTTTTCTCTTTGGTAAATATCTATGAGAGGAATGGCTGAATCATTTTATAGGTGTATGTTTAACTTTTTAAAAAACTACCAAACTCTTTTCCAAAGTGGTACCATTTATATTACCTCCAGCAGTGTAAGAGAGTTCCAGTTTATTGACATCCTCAGCAACACTTGGTATGGCCATTCTTTTTAATTTTACCCATTCAAATGTGTCGTGTTATTTCATTGTGGTTTTAACTTGCATTTACCTAATGATCAGTGAGGTTGAACCTCTTTTCATGTGCTTACTTGCCATATGTATGTCTTTGGTGAAGTGTCTGTTCAAATCTTTCACCCATTTTATATTGATTGGCTTGTTTATTTTCTTATATTTGAGTTTTTAGAGTACTTTTTATATCTGGATGTAAGTTCTTTATCAGATACATGCTTTGCAGATATTTTCTCCCAGTCTGAATTGTCATTCTCATTGTCTTAACAGTATTTTTCAAAAAACAAAAGTTTTTAATTTTCATGAAGTCTAACTTATCAATTTGTTTTTTTGTTTTTATTTGAATTTTAAAATACTTTAATTTTTTAAAAATTAGTTTTATATTTATATATTTTTAAATTTTTTATTGATTTATAATCATTTTACAATGTTGTGTCAAATTCCAGTGTAGAGCACAATTTTTCACTCATACATGAACATATATATATCATTGAGACATTTTTTTCTCTTGATGGTTTATGCTTTTGATGTCATAGCTAAGAAATCATTGCCTACCTCAAGGTCATGAAGATTTTTCTCTTAAATTTTCTTTGAGAAATTTTGCAGTTTTAGTTTTTATATTTAATACTGTGATCCATTTTGAGTTAATTTTGTGTATGGTGGAAGGTATGAATTAGTTATTTTTGCATGTGAATATCTAATAGCTCCAGGACCATTTATTGAAAAGGTTATTCTTTTTTGCAATGAACTGTCATTACACCCTTGTAAAAATCAGTTGTCTATATTTGTGTGGGTGTATTTCTGGGCTCTTTATTCTGTTCAACTGATATATTTTTCTGTTTTGACATCAATCCCACACTGTTTGATTATAGTTTATAATATGTCTTAAAGTCAGGAAGTGTTAACCTTCCAAATGTGTTCTTTTCTCAAAGTTACTTTGACAATTCTAGGCCATTTGCATTTACATATGAATTTTAGAATCTGCTTGTCATGTTCTACAAAAATTTCTGGTGGGAATTTGAAAAAGATTATATTAAGTCTATAAATCGATTTGGGAAGAATTATCTCAATGATATTGAGCCCTCTGACCCATGAATAAGATATAAATCTCCATTTAGATTTTTCTTTAGTTTCTCCCAGTAATGCATAGTTTTCAGCATATAGATTTTGCACATCTTTTCTTACCCAAATGCTTTGGTCAGAAGCTCTAGTACAATGCTGAATATAAAGAATGAGAATAGACATCTGGATTTGTTACTGATCTTATGGGGAATGCACTCAGTCTTTTACCATTAAGTATGATGTTAGGTATAGGTTCTTCATAAATGCTCTTTATCGGGTTAATGAGGTTTCCTTCTGTTCTTAGTTCACTCAGATTCACTATCAGTAAGTTGAATTTTGTCAAATTATTTTTCTGTGTCTATTGTTAATTTGCTAATGTGATGGATTATATTGATTGCTTTTCTAATGTAAAACAACCTTGCATTCCTGACATAAACCATACTTGCACATGATGTATTAGGCTGTTTATATACTGCTGGATTTGATTTGCTAAATTTTTATTTTGAGTTTTTGCATCAGTCTTCATGAGGGATATTGGTCTGTAGTTTTATTTGTCTCATTTCAGTATCAGGTTAATGCTGTCTTCATGGAATGAGTAAGGAAGTATTCCCTCCTTTCAATTTTCTGGAAGAATTTGGGTACAGTTGATATTATCTCTATCTTAAGTTTTTGGTAGAAATCACCAGTGAAAACATCTGGGCCTGGAGTTTACTTTGTGAGAAGCCTTCTAACTGCAAATTCAATTTCTATAATAGGTTTAGAGGTATTCATTTATATATATATATATAAAATTGAATGAGCTTTGGTAGTTTGTGTCTTTTAAGTAATTAATCCATTTCATTTGAGTCCTCAACTTTGTTGACATAAATTTGTTCATAATATTCTCTTATCATCCTTTTAATATTCATAGTATCTGTAGTAATGTCTTCTCTCTCATTCCTGGCATTGGTAATTTGTGTATTCTCTCTTTCCTGATCCACAGAGCCAGAGTTTTATCAATTTTGCTTTTCTGAAAGAATCAGCTTTTGGGATCATTGAGTTTCCCTATTGATTTTTTTTTTCTATTTCATCTGATTGCTGCTGCTTCTTCCTTTGGGCTTAATTTGATCTGCTTTTCCTAGTTTCTTAAGATAGAAGCTGATGTCATTGATCTGAAATATTTTTATTCCCTTTTTTCCTTTCTTGTTTATTGAAGTACAGTTGACTTACAATATTATATTAGTTTCAGGTGTACAGCATAGTAATTCAATATTTTTATAGATTATACTCCATACAAAGTTATTATATCGTCTTTTCTTATGCATACACCGAGTGCTGAAAATTTTTCCCCACATTGTGCTTTAGGGCCATCTCACATATTTTGATATGTAGTGTTTTCATCTTAATTTAAAGATAAAACTTTCCTTTTGATTTTTTCTTTGACATGTGCTATTTATAAATGTGTTAGTTTCCAAATATTTGGGATTTTATAAATATCTTTCTGTTAATTGGAATCTAATTTAATTCCATTGGTGTCAGAATGCATACTTTTGTATGACTTGAATGTGCTTTTCACTTCATGTATTTTGAAGCTTCATTATTAAGTGCATAAACATTAGGATTGTTATATCCTCTTGATGAATTGACCCGTTTATTATTAACATCCCAGCTAATATTATTTGCTCTGAAATCTACTTGTCTGTTATTAATAAAGCCATCCATCTTTCCTGTATCCGGTGTTAGCATTAGTTAACTAGGTTTTTCAGTTTCCTGTGGCTGCCATAAAAAATTACCAAAAATCTTACTAGTGGCTGAAAACAATAGATACTTATTTTCCCACAGTTCTGGAGGTGAGAAGTCCAAAATCAGTGTATAGACAGGACCACATTCCTTCCAGAGACTCTAGAGGAAAATCTAGTCCTTGCCTCTTCCAGTTTCTGGTGTCCGTTAGTGTTCTTTGGCTGCAGCTACATCTCTTTCTCTGCACTGTCTTCATATTGTCTTCTTCTCTGTGTCTGTGTCTTATCTCCCTCTGTGTCTCTCTTATAAGGATACATGTTGATTGTATTTAAGGCCTTTCTGGATAAGCTCCTTCTCTCAAAATCCTTAAGTTAATCACCCCTTTTACCACATAAGGTAATAATATTCACAGGTTCTGAGAATTAGAACATGGACATACCTTTGGAGCCACCATTCAGCCTACTACATGTGGTATATCATCTTCCATCCTTTATTTTTAACTTATTTGTATATTTATATTTAAGGTGTGTTTACTATAAACAAAATACACTTGGGTCTTAAAGTTTTTATCCACTCAGACAGTCTTCCTTTTAATTGAGGTGTGTGGTAGACAATAATGGGACCTCCAAAGATGTCTACATCCTAATCCTTGGAACCTGTAAATATGTTACCTACAGGGCAAAGGGTACTTCACATTGCACACGTGATAAGTTTAAGGATTTCGATATGGGAAGATTATCCTGGATTATAAGGGTGAGCCCAATGTAATCGCAAAAGTCCATAAGTAGAAGGCAAGAGGGTCAGAATGAAAGAAGGAGATGTAATGACAGAGCAGAGGTTTGAGTGATGTGCTTTGAATGTTGAGGAAGGGGCCATGAACCAAGGAGTGCAGGCAGCCTCTAGAATCTGGAAAAGGCAAGGAAACAGATTCTCCCCTAGAGCCTTTGAAAGGAATGTAACCCTGCTGACACCTTGATTTGAGCTCAATGAGACCCATGTCAGAGTTCTAACCTATAGATCTGTAAGGTAATAAGTTTGTGTTGTTTTAAACCCTAACAAAGTGTTTTGACCATTTATTTTTAGTGTTATTATTGATATAATTAGGTTTTAGTCTTTCATCTTGCTGGATTTTTCTCTGTACCATCTATAGTTTTTTTCTCTTTTTCTGATTTATGTTAGATTAATTGAATATGTTTTCATTTTATTTTATCTCTTTTGTTGGGTTTTTAGCTACTATTCTTTGTTCTGCTATTTCAGTGGTTGTTTTAGGGCTTATAGTGTAGATCTTTAACTTATTACAATCTACCTTCAAGTGATTCTCTATCACCTAACAAATAATATAAAAACCTTATAATGGTACACCTCCATTTCCCCCCTCCTGACCTTCATACTGTGGTTTTCATATATTTTATTTATACATAAGTTATAAAGCCCACAACACATTTTTATTATTTTTGTTTAAAAATAGTCAATTATTTTTTAAAGAGATTTAAGAAATAAGAAAAATCTTATATATTTACTCATGAAGCTTCTATTTCTAATATTCTCTGTTACTTTGTGTAGATCCATATTTACGTTTGGTGTCATTTTCCTTCTGCTTAAAGGATATCCTTCAACATTTATTATAATTCATGTGGTGATGACTTTTTTTAACCTTTTGTATGTCTAAAATGTCTTTATTTCATATTTGTTTAAAATTTTTTAAAATTATAGTAAAATACACATAACATAAAATTTACCATCTAAACCATTTTATGTGTACAGTTCAGTGGAATTCAGTACATTCACATTGTTGTGCAGTCATCACCACCATCCATCTCAGAACTTTTTTCATCTTACAAAACTGAAACTCTGTCCTCATTAAACACCAACTCCCCATTCTTCCCTCCCTGCGGCCTCTGGCAACCAACATTCTACTTTCTATCTTCATAAATTTGATTCCTCTACTACCTCATATAAGTAGAAACATACAGTATTTTAATTTATATGAAATTCTCTCTGATCAAATAGCTCATGTAGTGTCTTTCTCTTGACTATATCCTGGTTAATATATTTATTCAGGCAATTTAATTATCAAGGCATCATGGTGATAGTACTTAGAATCCTAATGACACGGGTTCAGCTGTCACTTACTAGCATACAAATTACTTAATGTCTCTAATCCTCAGAATGTTTCCAGGTAAAAATGGAGAGAGTAATACCTACTTCCCCTAGTTTTTTTGAGGATATATTAGAACACCTGACACATTACAGGTGTTCAATAGATATTACTTCCTTTTATTCATTTTTTAATCATCATCCTCTAAGCATTTAGATCTATCCATCTCAGCAGTAGCCTCCCAAACTATTTCTTCCCCTGTCTCCCTGTCAATTGCTGTGGCCCTTTTTCTTGGGATTCTTTTTCAGCAAATGCTTATCTTAAAAAATAATCAAAGCTCATTGTTAATGAATTATGTTGGCTTTGTGTGTTGCCGAACAGAAAAGGTAACTGATATATTTTGGGTACCATGGCAGGGACAATAAAGGAGATATTAGTGGGGGAGGACAACTTTTGGTTGCCCCAGCCTAGCCCACAGAGTGACCTCTGCATGGAACCAAGCTAAAGGATGTCTAAATTGACTCCCTTGGTGCCATGAAAACCATTATCAGATCTAATATTTAAATATGGTCAACTTCTTTATCTGGGTCTAAATTATCCTCCTTATCAGTTAAATACCACCTACATTACTTATGCCACCTGTGATACTAGAAACTTTTGTGTCCTCAGTCAGGCACAAAGGTTTTTTTTTTTATCAATAGTTCTCAACTAGGGGCAGTGTTGTCTCCCAAAGGGCATCTGATAACATCTGGAGATATTTTTGGTTGTTTCAACTTGGGGGAGGGTGCTGCTGGCATCTAGTGGGTAGAGGCCAGGGATGCTACTAAATATGTCTACAATGCATAGTACAGCCCTCCACAACAAAGAATCACCTGGCCTAAAATGTCAGTAGTGCTGAGACTGAGAAGCTCTAGCCGAACCTGAGTTCAAAGAGAAGTATAAATCCACCATGCTGCCCCAGGATAGAATACCATGCTTTCCAGGGCTCGATACTGTTGATTTTGGGGTTTCACATACTATTGTTCCCTTTTTTGGGTGGAAAATTGAAAGTTGACTATGTCATGTAAATATTCTTACATGTTACTCAAAGCAGCAAAGTTTTTAAAGGTTCCTATTTTGTTTTCTGATAATTTGATAAATCAATGATTTCATAGAAAATATTTTTACATTGGTAGTTTTTAAACTGCATTTTGCAGAATGTGGTGTTTTGTGGGTCTCCTTAGAGAATGGATGAAAGAACTGAGAAGTAGAAGCTTTGGGCCTCACTCTAGTCAGAGCTGCTGTTTTATGTTTTACGTGTGGCTATTCTCTGTGAAATTTGTTTGCAAAATGAATTCAACTCCTTATAAGAAAAAAAAGTTTGAATAACACTTTATACAATAGGTAAATGTATTAGTCAGGGTACTCCAGAGAAACAGAACCAATAGGAGAGATAGACAGATAGGGGTGTGTGTGTGTGTGTGTGTGTGTAATATAATCTAATGAGGAATTGGTTCACATGATTATGGAAGTGAGAAGTCCCAAGATCTGTCATCAGCAAACTGGAGACCCAGGAAAGCCAGTGGTATGATTCCAACCCAAGTCCGAAGGCCTGAGAACCAGGGAGGCCAGTGGTGTAAATCTCAGTCCAAGGGCAGGAGATCAATGTTCCAGCTCAGTCAGGCAGACAAGAAACCAAAGGGGTGAATTCTTCCTTCTGCCTTGTGTTCTATTCAGGCCCTCAGTGGACTGAATGATGCTTACCACGTTGGAGAGGGCAGTCTGCTTCACTGAGACCACCAATTCAAATGGCAATCTCATCTGGAAACACCCTCAAGACGGGCCCAGAAATGATGTTTAATCTGGGCACCCCTTAGCCCAGTCAAGTTGACACATAAAATTAACCATCACAGTAAGTTATTGAAAATTTGAATACAAATTTAACTTTTTATTTTCCAATGTACTTGGAACATATAGGAAAATCTTTTGAAAGAATATTCCTGCATTTGTGAGACCCACAGGTATGTCAAGATTTGGGGAAATGTTCTTCAAATGTTCCCTCATCTTTGGAGTTGATTTTAGAATCCGAGGATTTCCAGGCCATGCTTGAAAACTCTGATTCTGCAGCTTCTTAAAGAAGTATATTTATACGACTGAAAGGGAACTTTCCAGAGAAGATGGATCTCACCTTCTGCCCCCAGGGATGGTAGTGCTGGGGCAGAGGTGTGGCTTGTCTAGAGACAGTTGTGCCATTTCTCTCACTGTTCTATGTCTTAGCAACAAGACGGAAGTTCTGCGCGGCCTCAGAATCCCTTGGAACTGCTTGAAGGCAGGAACTGTATTACTTTCTATTCGGGAGCTCCTTCAGCTTTCTCTCACAGTTCTCTAAACAGCTCATGTCGAAATGAGGAAATAAATGGTACGTGGGCAGATATCTTTTCCTTCCTACCATCTCTTGCCCTTTACTTTTTGAGCTCACTGGGCCCAGCTCCAGACAGATCAAGTTTGTTTTGGTGCCTTGTGCCTACCAGGTGTTCCTTCCTCTTGAGCGCCCAGTGTGTCCCCTACCCAAGATCATTTCACTCTCAAATATGTCTGTTCTTCCCAGGTAGCATCCCATACTCCCTGTGAGCTCCCTCATTGTGTCCTTTATCTTGCTCTCCTTCACAATTCCACAGCGTTACGGGCAGGCCACCTAGCGGATAAGGACTCCAGAGAAGAGAGCCTTCAAACTCTGGCCTCAGCCTGCAGCCAGGGCAGAGGCAGCACTTTCCTCCACCTCTCATTCCCTCTAAGCACTGAGCCCACCCATGTTGGACAGTAATTACCCACCTCCCAAGCCCCCTTTCCCTTCTTTAAGGACAGTTTTGTGTGACCCCAGGGTTGTTTGGTTTATAAGGGCAGGTAAGCCACAGAAGCAGACCCCTTCTTGGATTGCTGAATCTCCCACTGCTCATAGTTGAAAGCTACTGTCCTCCAAGTTGATATATTGAGAAAAGTATAAGCTTCTGCCAGAACAACCATTTCCCTCCCTGTGTGGGTTTTCCTGTCCTGCCTTGGTTCACAGGACATGAAGGAAACAAAGTATTTTGTTTCAGTTAGGGAGACTCAGTATTAAGGATCTTCTCATTCCTTCATTTGTTAAACAAATCATCATCATGTGCCCACGATACACAAACAGATTATGGTAACAGTGACTTCCTTAGTATATTGATTTGTTTTCTGTTTATCCCATCAGCAGAATTCTTCAGGGAAACTTGAAGAATTGTAAATGGCTGAGCACCAAAAGCAAAACAACACTCAAACATATTTAAAATTAGGCAGCTTTCAAATGCCATTGACAAATGTTTCCAGGTTTCATTGAAAAGTAAAAACAACTTGAGTACCAGGTGTGAACATAAAGTGATAGGATTATTATCTTCTAAAAATAAGCCTGAGAGGACGTACCAATCCAAAGACATAACCTCCCAGTGAGTGTAGCCATCTTGAGAGTCTGAGCCCCTTTTCTATTGATGTGGCCACAACTACTTGTCTTTTGGGACTGAAATTAGATGTCACCTCCTCCTTCAGGAAGCCAGCCCTCTCTCTCAAATCTGGATTTGATGCCCTTTCCCTGAGGATCCTGTGCTTACATCTGTCAGAGCATTTGTCACACTGGATTGTCTGTCCCCCTTAACCTGGCTGAGTGCTCCCTGAAGTTAGGGAAGATGTCTTCTTTGACTTTGTATCTGTGGGGCCAAGCAGTTGCTCAGTAAATGTTTGTTAATTAAAAAATATCTCTAAAGCAAATCAAAACTACAATGAGGTATCACCTCATGCTGGTCAGAATGGCTATCATTAAAAAGTCTACAAATCATAAACGCTGGAGAGGATATGGAGAAAAAGGAACCTCCTACACTGTTGGTGGGAATGTTGGTGCAGCCACTATGGAGGACATTATGGAGATTCCTTAAAAAACTAAAAATAAAGTTACCATGTGATCCAGCAATCCCACTCCTAGGCATATATCCAGAGAAAACTCTAATTCAAAAAAATTCACTCACCTCAATGTTCAAAGCAGCACTGTTTACAATAGCCAAGACATAGAAGCAACCTAAATGTCCATTGACAGATGAATGGATAAAGATGTGGTGTGTATACACACACACACACACACACACACACACACTGGAATACTACTCAGCCATAAAAAAGAATGAAATAATGCCATTTGCAGCGACATGGATGGAACTAGAGATTATCATACTAAGTGAAGTAAATCAGAGAAAGACAAATATCATATGGTATCACTTACACGTGGAATCTGAAAAAAATGACACAAATTAGCTTATTTATTAAACAGAAATAGACTCACAGACATAGAAAACAAACTTACAGTTACCCAAGGGGAAAGGGGATAGGGATAAATTTGGAGTTTGGGATTAGCATATGCATACTACTATATATAAAATAGATAACCAACAAGGACCTACTGTATAGCTGTATAGCACAGGGAACTATACTCAATCTTCTAATAACCTATAATGGCAAAGAATCTGAAAAAGAATATATATATGACTGAATCACTTTGCTGTATACCTGAAACTAACACAAACGTTATAAATCAACTGTACTTCAATTAAAAAAAAAAGAAAAATGTCTCTGCGTCATATTTTTGGACCATTGTCAGCAAGAGCAAATGTTTCTTCTTTTAATGGAGAATGTGATTTTTGGCAAACAACTGTTATTCAGAAACATGTCGGGCAAATAAAAGTATTCATCAAGCTGAATAACACTGTCTTTATTTAAAAATGAGCTGTGATCACAATGTATTGACTACTTTTCTTCCATGATTCATAAAATGGCTCTGAAAACAGTTCCAAAGAAGGATTTGCAAAAGGTTTTGAGCAATAGAAGCTTCCCAGGACAGTACCTTTAAAAGACTATGTTCATTTATGTGTTTAAGGTACAATACGTGTTTAGAGAAAAATCAAACAAATATTTGTCTTGAAAATGATTGAACACCTACTCTAGGGAGCAGAGCATGATGTTTAGAGGTTAAGAGCATTACTCTGGAGCTGAACTGTTTGGGTTCAAATCCTGCCTTTGCAACTAAGTAACCTGTAGAGTCTTGTTGGACAAGTTACTCCATCTTTTCTTTCCTTGTTTGTAAAATGGGCATGGTATACCTCCCACACAGGGTCATTGTGAAGATTAGTTGAATTAATCACATAAAGTGCTTAGAATACAGGGCCTGGTGCATAGTAAGTGTTCAATAAAAGTTGTTATTATCATCATTATCTTCATCATCATAACAGTGTTTGAGGCACTGTGTTAGAAAACTCTAAAGATAATACTGAAAAAAAAGGCATATCCCTGCTTTCAGAAAGTTCACAGTCTAATGGGAAACATAGACATGTATAATACAACTGGATGTGTGCTCTTGGAAGTGCCAGCTGTCATGATAGGAGGAAACCTGACGTGGGAAGGGTCTAGTGGCAAGAGCATCTCAGTACAGTTCTGTAAGCACCAAATGCCCTCCACTCCATTCAGAACATTGTGTCCTGAGAATTAAGAGTGTCAGATCGACCAGATGCTTGTTATTCATGGTAGTGATGAGAACAGAAGGACCTGAGAGTAGAGATCACACTTTTTGACTAAAATACTTCCATTTTTTTTTAAACGTAGGCCTGGTATGCAGTGTCAATGCCTGTGAAAGTATTCAGTGAATAGAAACCAGTTTGGACAGAGAATTCACAGACTATCATCAATATGTCTCTCTTTAAAAAAAATTGGTTCCAGTTTCAAAAACTCAGATACAATGTTGCTATGATCCTGAAAGAATTGAATAATCTGGAAGGATTTGCCATTTTAGCAAGATAATTTAGAAGTTTACTATGGATTAAAGTTGCATCAGAATTGAGGAAAAATAAGATTAAATAATGATATAATTTCCACTTGGGGAGCACATTGTTTCATGACTATCATTTCTTTTACTGTGCAGGAGATAGTTTTTTCAATTAAAATATTGGTAGCCTTTTTTAACCCAGAGTTTCCCTCTCTCAGAAATAGTCATGAAGATGACAGTTTATTTTGCAATCAGTTATTTTGCATGATTCACGAAGAAACACTTTAAAAATAACTTTGTAATAAAGACAGAAAACTGTTTCTTCACGAGTGTGATTCATCGTAATTATTTTTGAACATTTGGTAAATCCTGTTTCTGGGAACCTTGAAGAAGTACTTTAAAACCTTTTCAGAGATGGCTTAAAGGCCTTCCTTTATGAATTCTGCAAAAGCTTCACTTTGTGAAGAAAATGGGCTTGAGGTAATAAGCATAGTATGAAACAATGTGGTTATATGTGTTTCTACCCTCTACTCATCTTTTCAGTTTCTCTTCCAAGAAGTTCAAAGAAGTCAAGGGATTATTTGGGGGAATTAAAGTAATTACAAAGAGGAAACAGCATGGGCCTGCAAGCTTTCCAACATGGCATGTTCTGTGCTCCTGGGCCGAAGAGGCAAGCAGGGGTAAGGTATGGATTGAAAGGTTTCTCTTTCACAAGAGCAAAAGTTGAGGTTAGCATGCCAGTTCTTCAGAAGTGACCTGTGATGGAGCCACAGACATGTTTTCTTAAGAAAGGGAGAGAGAATATGGCACTGCTAACTGGAGCCGTGTGCTGTACTTGGCATTCATTCCAGGTTTGCTTAGTTGAACTGAATTCTCTGCTTAAAGTTTGTAATTTCTATTTGGGGAATGGGCAAGATCCCATTCTGAGTTGTACAGAACGAGCACACAGCTGTCATCTTCATTTTCCCCTAAAGGCTATTAACAGTTTGTCCTAAAATGAAAATTTTTGTTCTGCTACATGAATCGTGAATAGAGCAGCCATAAAGTACATCAGTGTTGGGAAGGAAATGTGCATTCTGAGCATGTGTATGATTAATGCCCTTTCTGGACACTAATAATGATGCTTAGAGTTTCCAACCTCACCTGGAACTTCTTAAGAGCTCTGAAAGAGAATTGTTCACCATCTCCAGCTACTACCATCCCTTTCACACTTCTTAACATCAGAAAAAAAAACTCCAAGGTAAACATTGAGGGCAATTTGAATTACGTTGTTCTTTCACAAGCTCTCAGGGCATCCTGACCCCCTACCTTGAGAGCCCCTTGCCTCCCTACCCCTTGGGTCCCTAGACCCAGGCACCGTTGGTCATGATGCTGCCTCAGGGCTGCCCAAGTCCTTTCTTTCTTTCTTTTTTTTACATTTTTAAAAATTGAGTTATAATCAGTTTACAATGTTGTGTCAATTTCCAGTGTAGAGCACAATTTTTCAGTTATACATGAATATATATATATTCATTGTCACATTCTTTTTCGCTGTGAGCTACCACAAGATCTTGTATATATTTCCCTGTGCTATACAGTATAATCTTGTTTATCTATTCTACATATGCCTGTCAGTATCTACAAATTTCGAACTCCCAGTCTGTCCCTTCCCATCCCCCTCCCCCTGGCAACCACAAGTTTGTATTCTATGTCTATGAGTCTATTTCTGTTTTGTATTTATGCTTTGTTTGTTTTTTGTTATTTTTAGATTCCACATATGAGCGATCTCATATGGTATTTTTCTTTCTCTTTCTGGCTTACTTCACTTAGAATGACATTCTCTGGGGACATCCATGTTGCTGCAAATGGCGTTATGTTGTCGGTTTTTATGGCTGAATAGTATTCCATTGTATAAATATACCACCACTTCTTTATCCAGTCATCTGTTGATGGACTTTCAGGCTGTTTCCATGTCTTGGATATTGTAAATAGTGCTGCTATGAACATTGGGGTGCAGGTGTCTTTTTGAAGTAGGGTTCCTTCTGGATATATGCCCAGGAGTGGGATTCCTGGGTCATATGTTAAGTCTATTCCTAGTCTTTTAAGGAATCTCCATACTGTTTTCCACAGTGGCTGCACCAACCTGCATTCCCACCAGCAGTGTAGGAGGGTTCCCCTTTCTCCACAGCCTCTCCAGCATTTGTCATTTGTGGACCTTTGAATGATGGCCGTTCTGACTGGTGTGAGGTGATACCTCATTGTAGTTTTGATTTGCATTTCTCTGATGATTAGTGATACTGAGCATTTTTTCATGTGCCTATTGATCATTTGTATTTCTTCTTTGGAAAATTGCTTGTTTAGGTCTTCTGCCCATTTTTGGATTGGGTATTTTTTTCTCATTAAGTCGTATGAGCCACTTATATATTCTGGAGATCACGCCTTTGTCGGTTTCATCTTTTGCAAAAATGTTCTCCCATTCCATAGGTTGTCGTTTTGTTTTACTTATGGTTTCCTTTGCTGTGCAGAAGCTTCTAAGTTTAATTAGGTCCCATTTGTTTATCTTGCTTTTATTTCTATTGCTTGAGTAGACTGTCCTAGGAGAACATTTTTCAGATGTATGTCAGATAATGGTTTGCCTGTTTTCTTCTAGGAGGTTTATTATATCTTGTCTTATGTTTAAGTCTTTGATCCACTTTGAGTTTACTTTTGTGTATGGTGTAAGGGAATGTTCTAGCTTCATTGATTTACATGCTGCTGTCCAGTTTTCCCAACACCATTTGCTGAAGAGACTATCTTTATTCCATTGTATATTCTTGCCTCCTTTGTCGAAGATGAGTTGACCAAAAGTTTGTGGGTTCATTTCTGGGCTCTCTATTCTGTTTCACTGGTCCATATGTCTGTTTTTGTACCAATACTATGCTGTCTTGATGACTGTAGCTCTATAGTATTGTCTGAAATCTGGGAGAGTTATTCCTCCAGCCTCTTTCTTTTTCTTCGGTAATGCTTTGGCAACTCTAGGTCTTTTGTGGTTCCATATAAATTTTATTATGATTTGTTCTAGTTCTGTGAAATATGTCCTGGGTAATTTGCTAGGGATTGCATTAAATCTGTAGATTGCCTTGGGCAGTATGACCATTTTAACAGTATTGATTCTTCCAATCCAGGAAGGAGCATGGGATATCTTTCCATTTTCTAAAGTCTTCTTTAATTTCCTTCATCAATGGTTTATAGTTTTCCATGTATAAGTCTTTCACCTCCTTGGTTAGATTTATTCCTGGGTATTTTATTACTTTGGGTGCTATTTTAAAAGGGATTGCTTCTTTACTTTCTTTTTCTGTTGATTCATCATTAGTGTAAAGAAATGCAACTGATTTTTGAACGTTAATCTTGTAACCTGCTACCTTGCTGAATTCTTCGATTAGTTCTAGTAGTTTTTGTGTGGACCTCTTAGGGTTTTCTATATATAGTAACATGTCGTCTGCATATAGTGACACTTTTATCTCTTCTTTTCCAGTTTGGATCCCTTTTATTTCTGTCTCTTGCCTGATTGCTGTGGCTAAGACTTCCAAGACTATGTTGAATAGGAGTGGTGATAGTGGGCATCCTTGTCTTGTCCCAGATTTTAGTGGGAAGCTTTTGAGTTTTTCACCATTGAGTACTATGCTGGCTGTAGGTTTGTTGCCCAAGTCCTTTCTGCATTGAAATTCCCCCTCTGCAGGCTGTGCTCCCACTTCCCAATCACTTTCCCTCCTTTATGGTCCCTCAACCTTAAAACATCCAGGAGTAGTGATTTGTTCCCTCAGTGACCTAATTTGATCTTTTGCAGAGCAAGAGCAGAAGTTTCTCTAGGGAGTTCATGAATCCTACTCAATATTATAAAATGTTATGCATTTGAAGTGGGGAGTGTCCACAGATTTCTTCAAATTCTTAAAGAGGTCAGTATCCCCACAAAGATTAAGAAGTATTGTGCTATGGTTGATAGAGCTTCCATTTGAAGATTATTTATATTTTAACCGAGATCGCCTAGAAATAATCCCTTTACCTAAAGAAAGGATTATGCAGTAAAGGAAAAGCCGGCTCCATGATGAGAAATATATTATTTGGGAGACATTTTTTGTGATACCTCACCACATTATATGGGTAACTACTTACTTTTCTTGCTTTGTTTTGTAATGGTAACAGAGGGTGTTATGCCTTCTGTTTCACCCTGTGGTTATGGCCTTAATGAATACTAAGATATAATGCACTTTAAAGTGTTAACACAAATGCCAAAATGAGGTGGGGCAGCATTAAGTCCACCTCAGTTTGGCAAACATTTATTGAGTACCTATTATATGTAAAGCACAGAGCTAGGTGATATAGGATAGAAAGATAAATAAAATCCTATAAGTTATGAACCTTCTAGAACCTGACAATTCCTGTGGGAGGGGGAATAAACAGACACACACACAAACACACGTACATGATATTAATTTAAGACAAATTATGAGATTGCTACTGTATAATATAGGAGAAGAAGCCATTAGTGCTAACCAAAGAGCATCTAGGAAGCCTTAACTAAAAGCAGAAACAAGGCTATCAACCATCAAACCCCTGGGCCCTTCCCCATCTCTCTCCTTTTCTGAACAACTACCCCCTTATCCTTTTTTCCTTAGATTCAGAGATTAGGCCCACTTAACTTTAAAAATTTTCTCTTTTTTCTTTATTAGGAAATATTTCAGACCTTAAAAAAAGGCATATAAAACATTACAATAAATATCCATGTGTTCACCACCCAGCTTAAGAAATAAGCATTGCAGATATAGTTGAAGCCCCTATGTACCCACACCCTAGAGTTCTCTTTTATTAACACCTCCTGCTTGTGACTAGCAGCTTTCAAAGGTGACCCTCAATGAGCCCCATCTTCTCGAATTCACGCCCTCCCCTTGAGTGTGGGCTGGACTAAGTGGATTCTAATGTATAGACTACGACAAAGGTGATGGGATGTCACTTCTGTGATTAGGTTACAAAAGATGGTGACTTCCATCCTGCTGCCACTCTCTCTTGCCCTCTTACTTGCTCTGACGAAGCCTGCTGCCATGTTGTGTGATGCTCTATGGGGAGACCAATGTGACAGAGACTCAAGGAGGCCTGCAGCCAACAGCTTATGACGAACTGAATCCTTTGTCCAACAGCCTGCAAAAAAACGGAATCCTGTCAAGAACCGTGTGAGTGAATGTGGAAGCAGATCCTTCCTAATAGAGCTTTCAGATGAGGCTGCATCCCTGGCCAACACCTTGAATGCAGTCTTATGAGGGGCCCTGAAGCAGAAGACCCAGCTAAGCCATGCCTGGATTTCTGAAAATATATGTTACAGCATCTAAGTTTGGGGGTAATTTGTAACACCACATGATAACTAATACACCTTCCCAGAGGTAACCACTTTCCTCAATGTGCTATTTTTCCCATACATGTCTCTCTCTCTCTCTCTATATATATATATATACATATATAGAGGTACATATATACATACATACATATACTACATTTATGTGTATTATCCCCATATATGGCTCCACACTATAAAATATAGTAACTGTATGACATTACATGTTCTTAAGATCTATATAAATGATATTATAATATTTGTATCCTCTGGAATTAGCTTTTCCCTTATTCATTTTTCTACTGCCACCACTCAGTCTTTGCCTCTCTAGGTCTTTGTGTCCCAGCCACTGTGAATTTTAGTCTCCACCCCAGCCCAATCCTTTCTGTCCTGTTCAGATTACCTGTGGTAGTCCCAAACTGCTGAGTTAAGCCTGGTCCTACCTTAGGTGAAGCCCAGCATCTTCCCATATTGTCTTCTAAACGAAAATCTAGGCCTAAGCTCTTCAACATTATATGGGCCTCTAGGCAAACCCAGATCATCCCTTGGGTTTCCTTTGATAATGGTGCTTTCTAGAGCAGCATGCATCTAAAAATTTAATGTACATAGGAATTGCCTGGGAACCTTGTGAAAATGTGATTGTGCAAGTCAAGGGCGGCTGGAGATTCTGCAAATCTACAGAGCTTTCAGGTGTCATTGATGCTGTTGATATATGGACCACATATTTAGTAAGAAGATTCCAGAGGCTTGATGTCCATCTCTATCTTTACAAAAATCACTTTAACTTGACATTTTAATTTATAATAGATACCAATAAAGGGATTCAAAATAAGCTTACCCAAAAATAGAAAGTGAAGGCTTTCAAAGAAGGTAAGGTGGGCCAAAATAAAATCAAACAACATAAGGAAAGACTGCACTTGGTGTTATTTACCTAAAAAGAAATCTGTTTATACTCTAGCTATTTATCTAAAACAACCTTTTATTTTTAACTTGAACAAACACTGGCAAATATATATGTAGAAGGTAGGATAAAAGTCTTATATCAATGGATACCACTTTTGAGGGATGAACTTTCAATATCGGTGTTGATAAATTCCCCTGGGCTTCTAAAGAACAACAGCAGCAACAAAAAACCATAAAAGACTAAAGAACAGATTCTTTCTTTTTTCTCCATCCTTTTGTATTTCTCCCAACTACAGGATAAGATATGAGAAAATGAACAATTACACAACATTAGCCAGTACCAGTGACTTTCTGAATCTAAGAAAATAGTCTTTTGTATGTATATATCATACCTTAATATGGAGAGAATGGTACATTTTCTTCTCGTACCTTGGAGCATTGTGTATCTGATGGCTTCAACCACATGCTGACCGCACCAGTCTTGTCTCTGCTGTTTGGCACCACAAATGCCAGGCCCACCCCGCCTTTGCTCCTTCATGCCTTCTCTCTTTTCTTTCTTTTTGGAGAGGCCATTCTGGGGTTTAGATAAAGCTTTCTACTTAATAAGACTTTGCACAATTTCTACTTCTGACCAAGTAACAGGGGCTGGATTTACCATCTCACTTGAAACAACTGGAAAAATAAAAACAGGACAAAATATATAAACTCTATCTGACTTGGTTCTCTGAACTATCAGATCAGTGTCCTCAACCCAGAGTCTGCCCCACAACCAGCAAGTATTTCCGGCATGGCATTGTGCATTGCCTTTTGGGAGACATTCCTGGGGGCAGAGAAGCAAGTGCTGCCATCTCTGGCAACAAGGGGCTCACCAGCTATTCAGGAGAGAAGGCTGCACATGAAGCATCTCTGTGACTCAGGTGTGTTTACCTGTAACATAATGAGTGACTCACTCAACTGTGCAGGCAAGAGATTCAGGAGGGGTCACAGTACACAGGCTTTTCTTAGGAAGGGCTTCTGAGAGGAGGGAGAACTTGAGTTTCAAAAGATGACAGCATCCCCTGACTGGGTGGGGCGGTAAAGGCAGGACATTGTCACCACAGGGCATACGTTAAAGTGTACACAAGGCCTCAGAGGGTCCTTGGCTGTGAAAAAGCCTGGGGAGGAAAGGGGATGCTGTCCTGGCCAGAGGGCAGACCTGGGGGATTTGGTGGAAGTCCTGTGGTGAGGAGGATGACTAACAGGGCAGCTCCTTTGCCTACTGCAAAGTCAAATGCTCCGAGGCAGACAGTTGTTTATTGGAAAACAAGTATCTTCCCAGGTCCTGAAAAGCTGGGTTATCCACATGAAATTACAATACAAATGTTCCAGACTCTAGCTATTCAGTCATTCACTGAGCATGTACTGAGCACCTACTATATACTGGGAGTTGTGCTAAGAGCTAGGGGTTCACAGGTGCCTAAGACTCGTGGCTTGTCCTAGTTCATGGTCTAGAGGGGAAGACACTTGACGATGATGACAGATTTCCTTAGGGAAAGGCTCTCTCTTTCCGCTCCCCACTCCCTCTGTCAGTCAGCAGAAGTGGCCACGTCCTTTCCCTTTGTAGACAGCTCATCAGGGTCAGGCTGGGGCAGGGGGAAGGACCCAAGGCCACCACAGCCAGAAGAGGTTTCTGCTTCACATCAGGCATGGCAGGGCACACTCCCTGAAGACCAGCCCAGAGCTCTCCTTTACAGCCTGGCCCCAAACTCACTGCCTCCAGCAAACCTTCTCTTCCGTATCTGCTCCCCAACCCCCACCCCCACAGGCTCTCCTGATTGTGCTGATATGTGTGGACCTTGTCTGACTCTCCTAGAAAAGCACAGGCCCTTTAGGGGGACGGTGCAGACCTTCTTCAAGTTTGTGACACCCATGGTGTCTTTGCACAGGTGGGTGTTTGCTGACAGAATCACAAGGGCTCTGGAATCACTCACTGTCAATGGTGTTTCTCTTCTACCTGCCCAGGGCCCACTGTCCACAAAGGGCCTTCCCATCCCTCTTCCTGTCTCCCTTTAGCTCCTCTGTCAGGCCTCCCGTGAGGTTTCTGCTCCTGTGGATCATGGTGCTGTGATGTCGGGGACAATGAGGGACTTCGCTCCCAGGTGGCCCTGCCACACATCACCCCCTCCACACACACAGGGACTGATTTGTCCTGTTGCTGGCCTCCTGGTCCACCGTGTCACAGCCAGACTGGGCTGTGGGTGCTCACTAGAGAGAAGCACCCACACAGGGGTGCCATCTCCCTCCAGGAACCGAATGCCCTGGGGTGAAGAGCACAGGGTCCTCAAGCCCAGCACCTCCTGCTATTCGTGGAGCCACAGGAGGGGCAGAGGGCCCTCAGGAGTGCCGGAGTCTTTGGACTTGACCTTGCCTCCACATCGCAAGGGGGTCACTGCACAGGCCTGTGACCTGGAGCCCAGCCCCTGGGAGCAGGGTGGAGTGTCAGGGCTCCATCCTTCCTGTTGATCAGGAGCTGCAGCCCTGCCGGGCTCTGGTCCTGGTCCCGGACAAGTTGGTACCGCCAGAGGTCCCTGGTCATTCACAGGCTGCCTAGCTTGTGGGGTTTGAAGCAAGAATAATACTGCTATCTCACCCTCCAGGTGCAGGGCCCTGCCGTTCAGGAGAGATACTGCTCCTTCACTGTCTCCTCCACGCCTCAGGATACTCACAGTAGGTGGTGGGGCTTTTCAGTAAACTGTCCATTCACCTTCTTTGTTCATTTTATCTCTTCCTGCAGCTTATATAACTCAGAGACTTACACTTCCCCTACCCCCACCAAAAAAAGAAAGGGGAAGAGGGAGAGAGTTTTAGGAGTACAAGTGTGACAGAAAACCAAACATACCCAAGCATATTGGTTGACAGTTTAAGTCTGATAACGGTGCTCAGCAACTACAGAGCAGGGACATACTCCCTGGTGAGCAAGCGGTCGACTTTCAGGGAAATCCCTAACATCTATGAGCATCTTATGGGGTCTGAAACCCACTTTGCCAAACAGATTCATGGGAGAGTCGTTATTGACAGCTTGAAGGTATACTTATTTTAAGAGATTCTAAAGTTGTTGAATCCAAGTGAAAAATGCATTCATTTGTTCTCTTCCTCTGCGTTTTCACCTAGGAGTTTATAGACTCATTCTATCCCACAGCTAATTAGTGGTCAAGCCTATGACTTGGGCTCACTCTTTCTGAGCCCTGGACTGTTCATTTGAGCCTCCCTGGGATGGAAGAGTTTGCTTCCAGGCTGCTGTTTAAACCCTAAGTAGAACGAAAGGAAAATAATGTCTTGAAGCTCAAAGGTGCAAAGCCTAAGGATATTGACAACCAATTAAAAACCGAGATCAAGTCCCTCTGAAGTGATTATATGCTGCAAAACAGTCAGTGGGGAAACAAGACTTGAGTCCCTGAAAGGGGATTTACGCAAAAAGATCTAGGAACTCATCTGACAGCATATTCTGGAGGAGTGAACAGGAGATGTCAGGGTGGAAAGACAAGAGAGTCCTGATTGGATTCTTTCCAACTCTGGGACCTTGTACAAATCATTGAACCCTCCTCAGCCTCTGTTGCCCATCTCAAATGAAGGAATGATGCTAATACCTGAGTTATTTCCAGTCAACTGAGGTCATCCATTTTATCCTAAATGTCTCTTGAACCCTCCACTTCTCTCTGTCCTCACTGTTCCTTCTTTAGTTCATCTTTCTACCTGGTCTGCCCCAGGCTGTGTCCTTTTCATTCCATTCTATGCAGTGCAGTCAGAGATCTTTCTAAAAGGCAAAGCTGGTTACATCACAAATCTGCTTACAGGCCTTCAATAGCTTCTTATTACTCTCAGGAGAGAATCCAAAGTCCTTGCTCTGGTCTACAAGGCCCTTCATGGTCTGGCACCCGCCTGCCTCTCCAGGCTTAAGTCACACTTCTCTCTCTTAAGTTCCAGGCTCCAGACATAATAAACTGGTAGCCATTCCCCAGTGAGCCAGCCTCATTGGAGGTGAGAGAGAGTTCCAGCCTTTGCAGTAGGTTTTTCCTCTAGCTAAGACACTCAGCCCCTTCCAGCACCACTTTCTTCCCCCAACCCTGTAGTCTTGCAGAATTCCGTGTCCATACCACCCACCTGGGAAATCCTCCTGCCCCTTGTCCGAATTGCTCCTCCTCTGTGTGCCCCAAGCACCCCATGCTTCTGTCTTCTTAGCACTTATCACTCTGATTGAAGCTGCCTTTTCCCTTGTTGGTTTCTTCCACTCAGTTCTGCAGGACTGTGTCCTCATTGTTTCCAGCAGAGCCTGTTGAATGAATGATATGTGTTCAAATGCTTTGTAAACTGCAAGTTGCTATGCCAGTGTCCATGAGTATTATGTAATATTACTGTGTTCAGGTTGGTTATTTAACATTGTTGTCCTACACTCCCATTTGATAATAATGAATGTCACATTTCAATTACATCATTCTGATTCCTTCTTATGTCCAATACTAAAAAGGGCTACCACTTACTGAATGTTTCACCTGGGCTAGATTCTGTGCTGGGATTTTAGATGTGTGATCTGATTTACTCTTCATTAGAGTGATCTTACAAGCTAGATTCTATTATAAGCATTATCCCCATTTTTCAGATGAAAAAAGTAAGGCAGGCTCAAAGAGATTAAGTAGCATGCCCAATATCAAATAGCTAGATTTTGAATCCACATACTTTAAAGTTCATGATCCAAACCCTGATTAAAACCATCTCTCAGTTCTGCCAAAGCCTTTAGATCAGGATCAACAGAGTGATCAACAGAGTGATTCAGGATCAGCAGAGTGAACAGCAACCCACAGAATGGGCGAAAATATTTGCAAATCAAATATCTGATAGGGGATTAATAACAAGCATATATAAAGAACTCTTAAAACTCAACAAGAAAACAACAAAAAACCTGATTTAAAAATGGGCAAAGGACTTAATAGACGTTTCTCCAAAGAAGATATACAAATGGCCAGTAAGCACATGAAAGATGGTCAGATCACTAATCATTAGGGAAATGCAAATCAAAACCACAATGATATGTCACTTCTCACCAATTAGCATGGCTATCATAAAAAGAAAACAACAGAAAATAACAAGTGTTGGTGAGGATATGGAGAAATTAGAACCCTTATACATTCCTGGTAGGAATGTAAAATCATGCAGCTGCTGTGGTAAACAGTATGGTGGTTCCTCAAAAAAATTAAAAATAGAATTACTATACATCCAGCAATTCTACTTCTGGGTATATATCCAAAAGACGTGAAAGCAGAGTCTGGAAGAGATATTTGTATACTCATGTTTATAGCAGTGTTATTTACAATAGCCAAAATGTGGAAGCAATCCAAGTGTCCACTGATGGATGAATGGATAAGCAAAATATACATCCATATAATGGAATATTATTTGGCCTTTAAAAGGAAGAAAATTCTGACACACACTACAACATGAATGAACACTGAGGTTATAATACTAAGTGAAATAAGCCAGTCATGAAAGGACAAATACCGTATGATTCCACTTATTTGAGATACTGGGGGTTGTCAAATTCAGAGAGAAAGAACAATGATTGCCAGGGCTGGATGGAGTAGAGAATGGGGAGCTGGTGTTTAATGGAGACAGAGTTTCGGTTTTGCAAGATGAAAAAAGTTCTGGAGATGGATGTGGTAATGGTTGCATAATAATGTGAATGTACCTAATACCTCTAAACTGTATACCTAAAATAGCTAAAATGGTAAATTCTACATCATGTATATTTTGCCAGAATTTATAAAAGAGTTTGATTTTAACTATTTCTCAGTCCTGCCGAAGTCTTCAGAACATTTCCTTCTGATGAATGTTTGTTGCCTTCCCTCCAGATAACCTGCTTTTTTTTTCTTTTTCCTCCTAAGACCAGACTGCCCCCAGTTTGCTCGCTCTCCTCCTGGGAAGAAAGTGCCTCTGCTCCACAGGCAGCCGGCACACATTTCACTCCCAACAGTCGGCAGATGGCTGCGGATCCCTTCTGTTCCCAGGAATCACATCGGGACTAACTGCGCTGTGCACTTTCCATCACTGGTCGCTCTCCCAACAGTGACGTTGGGCATCGTTATTAATAGGTGAAGGACAGACAAAGAGAGAGGGGAAGTGGCTTGGGCTGAGTCACACAGCAAAGTTAGAACTCCGAGCTCCCAGCGACTAACCTCGCCTGGGCGCTGTCCCATACACCTGGCAGCGCCAGAGACATGCTCCTTTCTGTACTCTGGGCAACAAACTCTGGCTAGCCAAGCGGGTCTGACTTGTCTTGCAGAGAAATGAAGCAAAATCTTCCTTGGGATGGTATATTGTGATCTTTCCGTTTCTGCTGTTGGGCAGGAAACCAAGCCCCCACTACTTAGTGAATGACCTTGAGCACACCATTGAAAGGCTCTGCACCCTCAGTTTTCCCTTCAGTAAAATGTGGACAAGAATTATTGGTACCCTCCTCCCCCAGAGAAACTGAGGATGAGCTAGGGAGAGGATCAGGGTGCCCTTCTCCAATCTGTTTTGCATTCTCCTTTACACGGGTGAACTTCAAACCTGGCTGAGCATAATAATCACATGGGTGGCCTTTAAAAATACAAATTCCTGGGCCTTGACCAACCTGGCTTACTTGGATTTCTCTTCCTGTCTCCTGGCCACATGGCCCCCAGTGTGAAGGGAACCCCCTTGAGTTGAGCAGCAGGGTGGTCTTTAATTTTTCTATTTAAATCCTCTCCAACCCAACTTAAAGGTACCTTTGCCACGAGATGGGAAGCATTGCAGTCTGTCTCCTTTGAGCTCTCCCTTGGACTCACTGTTCCCCCAATTTTGGCACTTCTCACATACTGCTTGTTATTTTTACTTAACTGTTTCAAATCTTTGCCTCTTGTCTTCTCAGTTAGCTACTGGAAGATTAAAAACTATATCATATCCTTCTCTTATTGCCCCACAAACACCAGCTCCATTAGCACCTAGTACCTGTTCAATAAATACGTGTTGAATTGCAACTCTTCTGATTTGGAAATCTGAAATAATTTCTTATTGTGGGGGGAGACATTCCGTGTCCTTTGGAAGCTTTCTGGCCACATGGAAAGAACTTTAAACAAAGAGGCAAGAGCCCTAGCTTCCAATCTTGGCTGTGTCACAAACTCCCATTGTGACCTGCAGCAAGTCGCTTGCCTTCTCTAGCCCGCAATTCCCTCATTTGTGAAATCAGGGCTGATCTGTGAAGTTTCTTTTAGCTCTGGATTTTGGCTACTCTAGATAGCCAAAGCAGCTTCTTTCATGTCAATGTCTTTAATGCCCACCCTGCCTTACATTTTTCCTATAAGGACTGCATAATTGATGGGTCACCCCCAATTTATAAAATGAAAAACTCAAGTAAAGAACCAGTAAATGCTTTGACCAAGCAGCCATGAATAGCCTGTGAGTGGCTGGGGGCGGGGAAGGTCGCTGATTCCTCACCTTGGCTCCCTGGCTTTGACTGGATTCTTCCACCCCAGAGCTGTTACTAGCCCTTCCCAAGTAAAGGATTGTCAGCACTTAATTATCTGCATGCCCACTCTCTCTGTGAATGACCCAGGGCAAAGGTATGACATATTCCAGCTGGATTTCCTCTTGTCCCTCTGCACAATCCCATCTAGGGCCAGAATGTCCACTGCAATGTTCAGTACGATCTGTTCAAATACTGTCCCTGAGGAGACAAAAGACTTAAAACACTAGTCCTTGCCCTCTAGTCGACCTGGGAGGCCAGGACAAGAATGTGTGTGGAAAAGATGTGCTACCATATGGAAGGGAGGACCTGGGAGCCAAATGCTGCTTTGAGCTATCTCCAGTACCTGGAACAGTACGTAGAAGATGCTTAACAAATATGTTAAAAGAGATGAAAATCGCCACAGTTTTCAAACTTTTTTATTTTAAGGACGAGAAAGCCTTTCTTCAATGAAATCATACCCCAGAGCTCACTACATGAAACAGGTGGATGCAAGGTTGCCCTGGTTGAGAGGAGTTGGAGTTGAGCCCTGTCTGCTGTCTCCTCTGGGCCCCAGAGAGCTTCCTCAGAGCCCAGTTAGAAAACTTGCTGTAGTCATTTGGAAAGGAGGGGCAGATCAACTCTTGCTCTCTTTCCTGGTTAATCTTAGCCAGGAGGGGATACTAGCAAAATAAATGGAGGTTTGAAAAACCCGGTTGGCCCTCGAAAGGGAATATGTGTGTCTGAAAAAGTGTCATCAATTTCTCCTCTCCCCGCCTTCTAGGGAGCTTCAATTATGAAGGGCAGAGGGGAAGAAGTTTTAAGTAGATTTATGAGTTGGTCCACAAATGAATATCAATGTAATGTTTGTTTAAATAAAGAAGGAAAGAAAAGTACTGTGGTCGTATTTTCCAGTATTTAATAGAAACCCATTTGGTGTTATCCTACAGGCATTCCTGATTTGAAAATGCAATGTAGAGGGGAGGGTATAGCTCAAGCAGTAGGGCGCATGCTTAGCATGCATGAGGTCCTGGGTTTAGTCCCCAGTACCTCCTCTAAATAACAAATAAACAAATAAACCTAATTACCTCCCCCCACCAAAAAATTAAAAATTAAAAAAGAAAATACATTTAAGAATTAAGCACAAATATGTGTAAGCACACTTGCCTGTCCTTTATGATTGGATTACCGCAATCCGTTAATTCTTATTTTGTAGTTGGCTTTATTCCTTTGATAACTATGTAAGTTTAAAAAGCTAAAGATCTAATCTGTTCTTAGCAAGTCAGCAGGAACCCCGGCTTCTCCCTAAATGCCTGGCATAGCCCTCTCCTCCACCTCTTGACTGGTCTCCTGACTTCCCTAGCTTCAAAATCTCGCTCAGGGCCTGCCCCTGATGAAGAGGACTGCCACCCAGCCACCCTTGCCCTTCCACTACTACTGCTGACTTCACCCCCTTGTCCAAGCCACCACCTCCCACAGCATCTGGGCTAGTCTTTTATACTTAAGTAACTGAGCTGGGTATCATGACGTCTAGTCTTAGGATAGAAGCCACTCAAGGTTTGAGCTGGAGAGAACCTTGGGCATCAGGACGAAGACCTTGTCAAACAAAGACCTTGTGAGAGGGCTTGCCCAAAGTCTCCCAGTAAGTTGTGACAAAGCCAGAGCTGCAAGCCAAGTCTTCCTATTTGTGCCTTCCTGGCTACGTCCTGAGTTCCTCTATTTCTTTTCTTTGTCTCTTTCCCCTACGTGCCTTTGTCCCTTCTCCCCTCTGACCCTCTCCCCATATCCTGCCTCAGAGGGAGGCTCTAGGGATCGTTGCACAGTACTTGTTCTCTGAGACCTTGGCGCCGACTCAAGGGGGATTAACAACCTAAAGGGACACACACAGCCGAGCGAGCCTGTGGTTCCCAGCTCTGAAACATAATTTGTCATTCTTGACACTGGTTCAGAAGCCAAGACGATGGCTCCCAGAGTTTAAATCACTTGTCAAAGGTCACTCACCTAAGAAATGGCCACAGTAGGAGCCCATTGTAGGTCCCCTGCCCTGGGCACAGCTCCAGGTGCTACCCAGAGCCAACCAACTCTGGAGGCCCACTGAGCCAGAGGCAAGCCCAGACCCCACCTCCCTGCTCAGAGCAGCGCGACCCTGGGGGAAATGTGTTATTCCTTTAGGTCTCTAAGCTTGTCTGCTTATTTGTGCGTGTGGTTCCCTTCCAACGTGTCAGGGTGGGAGGGAGACATAGTGTGGGCGGCTCCCACTGGCCTTCCCACTGGAAATAAGCGAGGCACCCTCGAGGCCCCTAGCCATTACCGCGGCTCGTGCGAAGCCCTCCACTGTGACACACCAGGGTCGGAACTCCACTCTGGACCTGCGAACCTGGAAACAGCTGGGCCGGCGGCTCGAGTGCTCCGGGACCCGCGGACGTTCTCCCGAGCGGTGCTCTGGGTTCCTGTCTTCCGCCCGCCGTTCTCTCACGTCCCGGGAGTACCCACTGACCCCAGCAGGCCTTGTTCTCGCGGCCGCGCCCATTGGTCAGTGGCCCCCAGGGCCGGGTGCGTCTCTGGTGGGGCGCCGGCCGCCGCCCCAGTGCAGGCTCCAGAATTGGAGGAGAAAGAGGTGAGGAAGCCGGGCGCGCGGGGCGCCTCCTCCGGGCCCGAGCCGGCGAGCGCATCTTCTCCGCTCGTCCCTCTCTGCTCAGCGAGCGCCGCCCAACTGCTGAGCCCGGCGGGCCCGCTGCTCTGAGTCGCTCAGGGCACGGGAGACCAAGAGCACTTGGATGACCGCACTTACTACCTTTGGGGGACTCCCCGGGGAAGGTGGTCAGGGACTCGGTGTGTGAGGAGCCGGGACCGGGACCGGGGTTGGGGGCTTCCCTGGGACCCTATCAGCCCGCTTCCCTTCGAAGACAGCCGCCGTCGCCCCGGGAGGGCGAGCCTCTGACGTCCCCAAAGACCTAGCGGACTGCGCGCCTCGAGGTGCCGGCCTCTTGGGGCGGGGAGAGGGAAGGGGTCAGCTAGTGAGCGGCTGGCAGAGGGGACCTGTTAGCAAACTGCTGGCGGGTTTGGAGGTAGGCTGGAATAGGGTTTGGAGACGGAGAAGCCCAGGAGAAGACTCTGTTTTTTTTTTTTTTTCTCTCCCCCTCTTCCAAAAAGGAACCACATTGCGAGGGGCAAATAAGGCAGAGTGTAAACACAAACAACCTCAAAAAGAAGCCAAGAAAAGCGAAGCCAAAAGAAGCAAGCGCAACACTGTTACAAAACTGTCTGGTTTTGTAACAATCGCCCCGCCGCTGGCCAATGAGCGGCGTGGCGGCGCGTCACGTGGTGCCGTTTTATATAACACTTTGCTGAGACAAGACAGTTATTAGGCGGCGCGGGGCGGCCGGCATGGAGCTCGCGGAGGCGCGACTGGGACCGGCGCACGGCATAGCGGCGGCCGTGACAGCCCTGATTCCCTCCAGCCGCTGTTCCCTGCTCCACGTTCCCGGACCCTAGACGCCTCTTCCTCGCGCGTGTCCCTCTCCCTATGGATTCCTTTCAGACTGGACAGATGCTGAGCTTGCCGGCTGAGCTCGGCAGCAATAACTTAGATCTGGCAGAGCCGGATGCATCAGCGGCCCGCGGAAACAAGGGTCCCCACCCGGAGGCGGCTACAGAAGGCCCCGCACCTCTACTGACGCGGCCGCCGGAGCAAGAGCAGCCTCCAAGGGCTTCGACGCCGGAGTGCAAAGTCCTGCTCACGCAGGCCGACGCCCTGGCGTCTGGGGGGCGCCTCCGGGAAGCCCTCGAGGTGTACCGACAGCTCTCGGAGCGGCAGCAGCTGGTGGCCGAGCAGCTGGAGCAGCTGGTGCGCTGCCTGGCCGAGAACGTCCCGCAAGGCGAGGCGCCGGCGCCCACGGACGGGAGCCGCGCGGTTGCGGCGGAAGAGGCAGGGGCGGCGACGGCCGCCGAGACCACCGAGGTGTGGGACGGCTTCAAGTGCCGGAAGTGCCATGGATTTCTCTCAGACCCCGTGTCCTTGTCCTGCGGCCACACCTTTTGTAAACTGTGCCTGGAACGCGGACGGGCAGCCGACCGGCGCTGTGCGCTGTGCGGGGTCAAGCTCTCCGCGTTGATGGTGGCCACCGGACGGGCGCGCGGGGCCCGGCGGGCTGGGCAGCAGGCGCCGCCGCCGCTACGGGTCAACGTGGTGCTCAGCGGCCTCCTCGGCAAGTTGTTCCCGGGCCCCGCACGGGCGTCGCAACTCCGGCACGAGGGCAACCGGCTGTACCGCGAGCGCCAGGTGGAGGCGGCGCTGCTCAAGTACAACGAGGCAGTTAGGCTGGGTGAGCCCACCGTGCCGCCAGGGCTGGGACGGGGGACGAGCCCCGCGGGGAGCTGGGGGGTGGACCCGGGCGGAGGAGGGCGCGCGGACCGGGGGATGGACCGCGACCGGAGTTGGGGAGGGGGGTTCTGGAGTTCCGTCTCCGACTTTTTCTCAGTCTCTACCAATTCACCGCCCTTTCTCTGGATCTGTCTATCTCCCTGCTCTTTGTCTTTCTGTCTCCTGTTACCTTGTGTGTTTCTGCGTTTCTCAGTCCCTGTTTCTGTTTGTGTCACTGTTTCTCTTTTTCTCGCCCCCCGCATCTTTGTCACTGTCTCTTGCTCGGTGTCACCATCTCTGCTTCTCGGGCTCGCCTTCTCCTTCTGCCTCTGCACGCCTGGGCCCCTCTTACAACCTGCTCGCACCTTGCGGGCCAGAAGGGGAACTTCGCACCCTTCCCGCTTTCGCGCCGGGGCCGCTGGGCTCCCGCCAGCCAGGGATGTTCGGTCGGCGCCTGCGTCTGCCGCTCCCACCCGGCCTGGGGTTGCCGGGGCGGCCAGGAGTTGTCCCTTCCGGGGCCACGGCTCCCGGTGGGGTGGGTCCGGCGTGGAATTAGGTCAGGAGAGCAC
The DNA here is from genome assembly GCF_009834535.1 of Camelus ferus. Taxonomy (NCBI): domain Eukaryota; kingdom Metazoa; phylum Chordata; class Mammalia; order Artiodactyla; family Camelidae; genus Camelus; species Camelus ferus. The sequence goes on along the minus strand of NC_045732.1, from coordinate 94,027,231 downwards.
TGGTTGCATAAGGGCCGCGAGCGGCCCGGGCCGGGCGGCCCCTCCTCCGCGCGGGCGGGCGGGATTGTGTAACGGCTGAGGTAACCGAAGTGGGCCACGCTCGCCTCGGAAACCATCCCGCGAGCGTGTGCGGGCGGGGTGGGGGGAGCGCTCGCGCCCCGCTGCCCTGTGACTCATTGTCACCGCTTCCTATCACACGATCCTCGGCTGAAATAGATGGCCCTCCTCCCGCCCGCAGCCTGCGCCCTCGCCTCGAACCCCAGCTCGCCAGTCCAGAGGGCGACCGGCCGAGCGAAGGCTCAGGGATCCCCGGGAACCGTAGGCTGGCTGCGAAGGGGACCCGCCTCTGTCCCGCTTTCCTGGCCTCCTGGGGAGAAATGGTGGGCTTTGCGGCTTCAAGGGCAATGTGGGTAGCCCCAGGCCTCTGGCCGCACTAGGGAGCCTGAGTTCCCTCAGCGACCGACTCCCTCCCCCCGACCCCCCACGTTCGGACCCAGGAAGTGGCCGCCGAGCCTCTGGAATTGCCCAGCTCGGGCCGGCTGCCAGGAGCACGGCGGCGGGCGCAGTGTCTGGCGAAGCGTGCCGGGGAGGAGGTGACGGGGCTGGGCAGACAGGGCTCTGGGATCCGAGGGTGTCCTGAGCCTGACTACGATGGGTGGAGGAGGGGGTGGGCTGGAATCTCTACATATTGAATCTCCACCCGAGCTTGCAACAGGTAATGGGGGTGGGATGGGACGAGGGCTGACTGGGGAAGACTGGCAGCTAAGGGAGAGGGGGACTCCTCCACCCTTCACCCCCTGTGTCCAAGCAAAGCATTCTGTGAGCTGCCACCAGGCGGGCGTGTGCTACAGAAAAGGCACAGAGGAGACTGTAAGCTCTTGACTGATGTCTTAAGGGCAAGTTATGGGCACCCAAGCGAGCCCTCTGCACACTCCTGGGGGAAAAAACCAACAAAGCCTGTTCCTTCGCAGAAGCTGGAGCTCAGTCCCTGGGAAGATCAGGGCACTTCAAAGGAGACAAGCAGAGGCTTAAGCCCAGGTGTCCAAGGGAGGTCCCGTTCCCTTCAGCCATCCCCTGAGGGCCAGGAAAGCCCCTTCCTTCCTTCCTCCTCCTCCCTCTTTGTTGCTGCTGCCACTTTCCCCTGGGGGTTCTTCCTTGCACTGCCAGAGAAGTCAGGGTGAAAATGTCAAGACCACTTCACCCTTCTAAGAGGGGAGGCCTCCCCAACCAAAAGCTGGAAGATGGCCAGTCTCTCTTCCTTATTAATCTAAGTACTATACTCCCCTTTGGAAATAAAGGAACCTGGCTCCCACCCCAGATTCAGTCTGGCCAGTTAGCAACAAATCTGACCAGCTAGCTAGACTTTGAGCAGATGCCTTCCCCTCTCTGGCCTTGATTTTCCTCATGTGAAGAATGGGTTGATTGAGCCACATGATCTCTTAAGACCTGTCCAGCCATGGCATCTAGTGATTCAGTGTTGGTGAGAGCCAACCTCCCTTTAGTCCCAGAAGCCTTGTCCCGGTTCATTCACATTTGGCTATCTCTCTTGAGAGAATGGAGACTTGCAAATGTATTTTCCATTTTCTTCAGAGAAACTTCATATGTTCTGGGTTTTGTAGACAGAGATTTTGCTAATGTCACTGGAAGACTAACTTGGACTTGTCTTCCTGGTGGCCAGGATGGGGGTCACATCTGGCTACTCCCTTCTCCCTCCTCCCTGGGCTGTTTCCTTGTGGGTGATACCTCACTCAGAAGCCAGGCTGCCAGTTGCTAGCCATGTCTATGAAGCAGGGTGCCAGAGTTTGCTCTATGTCAGAGTTGCTAATGCACCGCTGACACCACAAGCCCTCTAAGGAACTGCTTGTGAGAAGGGCAAAAATGACTTCTTTACAGCTGGGGAAGCTCAGACCCAGAGTGGCTGGGGGTGTGGTAGGCAAGGCAACATTAGGGCTGGAGATTGAGCTTACCCCTTTGGATCCCTAGTAGAAGAGTCCTAGATAAGTTGCCATTTTGCTCAAGAGCCATCCTCGTATAGGACTTAGCATGTGTTTGTGCTGGGAGCCATTAATGAGGTTGTTTTTTCTCATTTTGGCAGCTCCAAATGACCACTTGCTTTACAGCAACCGGTCTCAAATTTATTTCACCTTGGAGTCTCATGAGGATGCACTGCATGATGCAGAAATAGCATGTAAGCTCCGCCCCATGGGGTTTAAGGTGAGTGTGGGATGGGAAGGATGGGAAGGAATGGTACTGAGACCGGAAGGGCTGCCTCCCTGTGGGGGTAGGGGCACTAGAGCTCACAAAGAGGAGGAAGGCTCTGCAATGGAGCTGAGGCTCCCTTGACAAAGGGTAACCCAGGGGTCTGCAAGAGAGCTGGATTCTTCCCCAATCTGATCTTTAAGTGATGACCTGCAGAGCAGCCTGGGCTTTGCGACTCTCCAGAACATGGACTAGGGAGCCCAGCTGCCTGAGTATATTCATGTCCCAGCTCTGCTACTTTCACTAGCTGTGTGGCCTTGGGCAAATCCCTCATCAATAAAATGAGGGTATTCAAAGCACCTACTTAACAGGGTTTGTTGTGAGGATTCCATGAGCTAATGCATGTAGATACTTAGAACAATGCTCGGCACATAGCATTACATGTGTTTGCTCTCAGCATCATCATTGTTCTCCTGGGACAGTGGGAAGAGGAGGGTGAGAGAAGTATTGCTGGCTGGTTCTGCCATCTCAAGTTGTTAATGTAGTCAGTCAGACTGCCAGTTTCCCTAAACATGTGAGTCACATGGAGGGGTGGGGAGGAAGACAGGTCAAGCATCTCTCGGATGCCAGTATGCAAAGTGTAACTTTCTGCATCTCTGTCAGGCCACATGTCAATATTTTGTTTAGAAGATTAGATCTGAGCCTGGGCTCTACTACTTGCAAGCTAAGTGACCATGGGGAAGTCGCTTCACTCTCTGAACCCCAGGTGTCCTTGTTTGCAAAACGAAGATCTTGCTTTCTGCCCTGATGGCCTTACAGGGATGCAGTGAAGGGTACAGGTGAGTATGACCAAGAGGCCATTCTGTCACTACAACACTGGGTCTCCATGTAGTGCTTTTTCTGCGCAGCCCCAGGATGCTGTCCTCTGAAACCCAATTCATCCAAGTCCAGGTCCATGATCCCTTCCTTATCTGAATTCCATGGGGCCAAATATGTTCAGAATCTGGAATGTTTCCAGTGTCACAAAGACCATGTATTAGCTCTGGACAGTGTCCCATAGTCGAACACACTAATATTTCTGCAGCATATTACATGCAAATGCACACCAAGTGGATAAAGACTGTAACACACATCATTTTAGGTCAGGTTTTGCCATCTAAGACTTTTGATGTCAAGCTTCTGAAAATATTGGATTATCAGCCTTTTGGGGGATCTGGGAACTTCAGATAAAACACTGTGGCTCTGCATACTGGGCCATTCATGTCAGAATGGATCCTTTATGTTCTTTCTTGAGGGGGTTTTCATGAGTGATGATGAATTAGTATATTCTCTTTCCCAAGGAACACATTTACAGTTTATTAAAACTCACCAATGTCTTAACGCAAAGGAGCTTCAGTGGGAGCATTTCAGGCCTTGTAAGCAGTGCAGGCCAGGGAGCTGCCTGGGGGTAAGAGGACTTCTCTTGCAACACTTTCTGCTCCCACCATAAACTTAGGGCCTAAGGGTGAGGGCCTCGATGGTGCAGTGGGAAATGGGCCTAATTAAGCAGTGGACCCTTTGGATGAAATGGGAAAAGTGATTTCCCCAATGAAGGAAGACTTGATGGAGGTATTAAACAGGAATTTCATTTCCCCAAAGTGCTGGGGTGAGCAGAGAGGCCGTGAGGAGACAACTCTCCTGACTTGCGGGGTGAGAGGAGACTAGAACTGATGCTTCTGACTCAAAGCTGCCTCACACCCTGATTTGCATATTTCTCACCATTTCACTACGTGAAATGCCCCTATGGGAGGAGTTCACCTCGTGTAGCTGTGTTTCAGCCCCTCAGCCAGGGCTCAGTGGTTCTCAAAATCTCCTGCAAGCAGTACAGCGCTCAGTGGGGTGAGCTGGCTGCCCTGAGCAGGTAGAGTATATGGGTTCCTACTTGGTATGACTGGTCAGATCCCAAACGCCTCTCCAGTCTCCCAGCACTTGTCCTCTCTAGCCTGAAATGCCCTGAAATGTCACGCAAGCCTTTCTCGAGAGGGCCCTTGGCAAGCACTGCTTGGAAAGGGCAACAAGCCATCAGCATCCGGTTCCAGAAGGAGGGTGGGGGGCTCAGGGAGAGGCCCCCAAGAGGTTGGGAGCAGGGGCCACTGCTCAAGAAGGCAGATCCCAGCTGGGCCCTGTAGGCAGGCCCGAGCCTGGGGCCTGTAGAGGCATGTTGGAAGGTGAGGCCCAGCATAGAGTGCCCAGCAGCTGCAACCTGGATCATTTCCTTCACTAAGTTAGATACAGGGTCAGCCATGGAGGCAAGGGAATGGGGAGACAGCCTCCAAGACATGCTGCCAAGACCACTTGTCCCAAAGCACAAAGAGAGGACAGCCGTCTTCCCACATGTTTTCTTCTTTCTCCCTCTTCCCCAGGATGCTTCTCTGCTGCCCGGTAGAGTTTCTCTCCCAGGGCAGTTGGGCCTGGACCCTGAGGAGCCCTAAAACTTATTTATACTTTCTCAAGGTATGGTGAGGGAGCAGAATAAGCTGAGCCCACAGGAATCAAAGCATTTGCGCAGCCCATGGTTAGCCCCTGAAGGGCGATCTGCTTTGCAGGGATGGGCACAGTTCTAGTTCCAGCTTTGCCACCAGCTACCTTTGAGGTCTAGGAGAGGTCATGTGCCTTGGCTCACTTGGGCCTCTGCTGACAAACGGGCGGTGAGTGTGGGCAGTCACTCAGCCAGTAACATGGACCAGGTCTCCGCTTGACAGACTAGTTAACAGGAAGGCACAGTTGGGCAGGTCCTGGAAGCTGGTTAGCATGTGCTCATGTGGGGGTTCTTATGGCTTTTGGTGTTCCACCCAGTTACAGCAGTGGGGCAGGGGGTGAGGGGAGGTAGCATGGCACAGTGGTTGAGAATTTGGGCTTTGGTATCAGCCAGTCCCAGGCTCAAACCCTGATTCCACAATTTACCAGCTGGGTTACTTTGGGCAAGTCACTTCTCTGGCTTTCAGTTTTATCTTCTTTAAAATGGGCTTCAGAACAGTTGCCTATACAATATGGCTGTACCTAAGATAGTCCTTTTAAACCCCTTCACAAGACAGTGAACGCCCACGAAGCATTCAGCTGGTGTTATGAATAACAGCAGTGTCAAGAGGCCGAGAAGAGCGGGGCTGAACGCTTATGTTTTCTTCCAGGCACACTTCAGAAAAGCCCAAGCCTTAGCCACCCTGGGCAAGGTGGAGGAAGCACTAAGGGAGTTTCTCTATTGTGTGTCCCTCGATGGAAAGAACAAAAGAGCAAGGTCTGAATCCCAAAGGGTGAGTTGAGATGACGTCAGGTCCAGCTGCCCCATGGGCTCCCACCTCTCTGTCTTCTCCAGGGTGGGGAGGGAGGGAACTGTCCTCCCTGGCCTTTGGGGTCCTGAGTGTGTGGCGCCCTGGGTTGAGGGGACAGGAGTGAGAATGCAAGTACCAGTTGATGGCCCAGAAGCACCATCCTTTTGGTGGGTACAATCGGATTAAGCAGTTCCTGCATTTTCATAGAAGCCTGTGAGGAATGTTTTTGCTTTTTCGACTCAGGGTCTGGGTTGTCACTGAGAAAACAAACAAACCAAAATAAAACCAAATAAGTTAACATGGGGATGAAGGCTCCCGAGGAGATTCTGGCTGTTGTCAAGAGGTCCAGGTTGTGAGGCTGCCTACAGTTGTAGAACTCTTCTTTGGCTAAGTCACAACTTCAGCAGCCACAAAGGGCAGCCGGCTCCTCAGAAAGGATGTTGGTACCCATCTGCCCTGCCATATGCAGAACTCCAACCTTCAGCTCTTTTGCTAGAAGCAAGGCACGTCCACTGTCTCACAATGTAAGTCAGGGACCGCTATGATATAACCCAAACCGTCACTCCAACTCTTGAGTCCCGGGAGAATGTGGTTGTTATTTTTTAAAACTGCATGAAATACTGAGAGCATTAGTGAGGGCTCGGGCTCGGGCACCCTCATTTCGTGGGCCGTGCTGCTGCCTGTTCTGCAATGTGCTCTCATGCTGTCTGGCTGCTTGGCCTGGAAGCTGCATGCTGACAGTCAGCGGTGGCCTCTGCTCTCCCTGTGCCCCGCCCTCTACCCACCACCGCACCCCGAGTACCTCTGTCCCAGTGTGGTTTGGCAGAGCATTGGATAAAGAAAGGAAGCAAGAGACAGGACTGGTTTATGAAGGCTCCAGAAAGGCATCTTTAGCAAAATGAATGAACTAGGGGAGGCCGAGCTCTGGAGGTTCTGCCTCTCACAGAAGGTTTCTTTTCCAGGAAGTCGTTTTAGCCTAGTTAGGAGCACTGGTGGCAGAGAACTGCTCCAAGCTGTGGACTCTTTCCCAGATCTTAACTGCAGTCCATAGTGTGAATAATAATAATAATAACAACAACAACAACAACAACAACAATAATGGCAGGTAACATTTATCAGGCATTTCTCATGCAGCAGGCACTGTGCTATGGACTTTATAGGGAAGATATAATTTAACCCCCACAACATCCCTAGGAGGGTAGGTACTAAGATTTATCTCCATGTCACAGATGAGACAGATGAGAAAGCCAAGGCTGGGTGATTTTCCTGGGGTCGCACAGCTAGTGATAGGTGGAAGAGCGATCAGACCTGACTCCACCTACCTCCAGAGTCTGCCTTGTTGGCTGCCACACCATCCTACTCTCCCAGGATGCCGTGCCAGGAGTCTCAGCACTCACTGCTGGGGCTGGGGGGATGGTAACACTGGGGTCATCCAGATCAGAGATGGATGGACAAAGGCAGTTAGAAGAACCTTGACTTTTGGGGACAGTGGGTCGGCCCCTCTTTCCGGCCTGCTTGTATAGACCAGCTAGTGTCATTTCCACAGCTGCCTTAAGGGGATGGGGCAAAAGCATTGTGCTAAGCTCTGGAGACCCAGAGAGGCATAAGTCTCAGTCCTCAAGGACCTTACAATCTTGCATTTGTTACATAATGTGATATAAATACCCGACAGACCAAGCCAGCATTTGCCTGTGACGAGCGTTCCGGAGTTCTGAAGCTAGGGCGAGAATTTAGAAACCAGTTTCCACTGAGCGTGGCGGGGGCATGGCAGTTACTTAAGCACACTGTGGACCCTCCGCTGTGCTTATTACTGGATTCTTCCAGTTCCAGGGCTACAGATATGACAGAGATGGTCCAAGTTCACTTGGCATTAATTAGCTGCCTTAGCCACTCACAGGCCAAGATTTCACTAAAAGCATTTGTTTTTATCTCAGATTCTTTTTTGCCTTCTTGACCCATTTGGGCCATGCTAAGGGTGACGTTGAAGTGGAATTGACTTTCATAAACATGGAATGATCATTCTCGCTGATAGTTGACCCTCAACTTTTGTTTTCTAAAGCCACTGAGAAGGCCTCAAATGAAGTCTTCAGTAGTAAAGGAAGCAGCTCAGTGTGGCTGTCATTTCTGCTTTGGTTCCTTCGAGTTTCCCTCTCTATCCCTCCCACCACTCTCTGCCCTTTTAACTGTGTACCTTGGGATGCTGTGTGGCCACCTCTGCTCTTTTTGGGAGAATTCCAGGAAGACCGCTTCAGAGTAGGTTGGTCCTGGTGGGCCACGCAGGAGGGCTTCTGAGTGTCAGCTTTGGCTCCTGTGAGGAGGGGCCTCTGAAAGCGGGCATTTATGGCCCTGGGCACTGGGAGTACCTCCCCACCTCACTTAGGGCTGGAAGGAAACATAGACATCTGTCTGAGGACTTTGGGCCCTGGGATGGATAGTGTCTTAATTCAATTCCATCCAGTGTGATGAGTCTTTATTGGACATCTGTCCTGTGCCCTCCAGAAGCAGACCATCTGGTCAGAGAGAAAGACTTACATCTGCGACACAATCTGAGGCTAGCAATAGACTGTGTAGTGTCAGGCTTTGCATTACAGTGCAGTAGAGAACGCGGAAGGACGGGGAGATCAGGGAGGCTGGGGTAGCAGGGGAAGGCAGCGCTGGAGCTAGGTTTTGAAGGATGAGCAGGATTTGGCTGCATGGAAAGTGCTGGCCTCGGAAGGTACATCATGAAGGAACTGCTGGGGGCCAGCAGGGGAACAAGTCAAACCAGAGTTTGGTCAGAGCTTTGGTCAGATTCTCCTGAGCAACTAAAACTCTTATTGCCCAGAGCAGGGGTGAAGCGCCCTTTAGTGGGTCTCAGCAGTAAACATGTGAATATGTTTCAGAAGCAAGTGCCTTTCTGTGTTACATGTTACATACAATATATGCATATGTATATTGGTAACTGGCGCTCTCTTGAGGGGGGGGACTGAAGCAAGGATGTGGGTGGCTGATGGTGTAGCCTTCATGGGGCCACACGTCTTTGACTCCCAGTCCCTTCTGGGTCTCCTACCTGCCCTATCCCACGACCCCCAGCTTATCCAGTGGCAAAGGAAAGCAGCCAGAGACTGAAACCTGCCTGTCCCCAGTACTGGAAGTTACCTGAGAGTCTCTGGAAAGTGAAGGCCAGAAAGGGGGAGGAGAGGCTGGGGGAAGAGGGAAGAAGGTTGAGTTCTGCTTTTCCTAACACTTCACTGCTGATGCGATTCAAGATCCAGGGATGATGTTCGAGGGAAGAGGGTGCAAAATGGGCAGGCGGAGGAAAGAAGTAGCAAGGAACCCAGAGGACGTTTGTAGACTTCTACCCACAGGGGTGTTACGGACAGGACTCAGGTCCCCGGCGGATGTGTCTCTCCTGCCTTCACCTCTCTGCCTCTTTCCTCCTGGATAGGTTTTGAAATCCCACTGCAGATATTTCTATGGAAGGGTAGCCCCGGAGTGGTGGTTTTTTAAAGCTGGCTAGGGTGACAGAGGCATCTGTGGTGCCTTTTCAAAATGCAGACTGCAGGGCCACATTTCAGACCTTGGGGAGCCAGGCAGGGGAACTGGAACCTGGAGTTTTCATAAGGTCTCCAGGTGATTCCGATGCCCGGTGTGTCAAGGTCTCTGGTCCGAGGCTTCCTCCTTGGGGTCCGGCCCTGCTAGCTGTGCCCCTCACCCCTTCATCCCCCACCTCACCTGAGCACCTGTAGAAACTTAAGTAGTGAAGTCTTCTGTTTTATGTCACAGCTTCTCCTTAGTTTCTTTTCACCATCAGTCCCGGGGGATTCTCAGGAACATTCTCCTGATATCCTGAAGCTGTTGGCACCTCACCCTAGATTAAAGGAACACGTAGAGTCAATGGCTACTGAAGGCATCCGCCATAATCTACCGAACTTGTCACAGGTAAAACTCCACTCACCCAGCTCGCTTGTGAGGCTTCGTTTGGCTGTTTTGTGGGCAAACGTGGGGAGTGAGCCGTACGTCTTCTACTTCGGTTCCTGAGAAAGAAGAAATGGAGTCACTAGTGGCTGTGTTCTTTGCTAGAAAGTTATTTCTTGAAGATAAAACTGGATTTCAGGCAGGGTCCCAGGGTTTGTGATTTACTACCTTCAGTTTTCAGTTCTTGGTCACATTCAGCTGAGAGAGATACTTGACAGAACCGGAAAGGAACTGGCCCACTTCCCTGGAGCCATTCAATCGGGGTGGCTTTATCAGTTCAGGGGCGGAGCCCGGGAAGAGGGCCTGACAGCCCCTCCTTTCCTGCTTTTTTGTTTGTTCAAGCTTTGAGTTCCTTGGGCAAAGGCAACTCCGTGTGACCCCCAAGTGGAGGTAATTTTGTATTCCTGCTCCGAGTCTTACACAGAGGTAGGCTTCCGATACATACCTGCAGCCGGGAAGAGGGAAGCCACTCAGGAAGTATTACGTTCCTAGGAGGAAGACAGGTATTTGTGTCTTTGAGAATGATGGGTTCCAGGTCCTGGCTTTCCCAGCAGAGGGTGGGTGGGTAGAAGCTGGGGCTCAGAAGCCCAGAAGTGAGAACAGAATTGAGCTCTGAAGATCTCGGCACATCGGAGCATCTGCCTCCCCTCCACCTGTGCCCTGTGTTCTTCCCCTGTATGTCAGCCCTGGGGTCTCTGTGGCTTCCTGGATTCTGCAACAGGTGGAAACCTTACATTTCTCTGGCTTCTTTCCCTGTTCTAGAGAATGAATAAAATGCAGGTGTGCTTGACTCAAAAAAGGGGGTGGGGGCAGAACTTAAAGTATCTCCTAGAATCAAAATAGCCCTTGTGCAGTTCAGGACTTGTTTGAGATCATTATTACAGAACTGAGAACACTGACACTGAACTGAAGGGTCTGGGGTGACTTCTAATTGCAGCTCAATATGAAGTGAAGAAAAATAGCACTCCTGGCTTTCCAGTGTGAGCCAGCTGGGGAACAGGGGGTGGGTCTCCACCCGAATTTTGCCTTGCAAAGCAGTGTACTCTGTGTAGACAGGGCCGGGGGCTCATGGAAAGTTGAGGATGCAGGTCAGAGACTTAGAAAACCCGCATCCTTTTTCTCCTCACTTCATTGTTTTCTCCCAACTGTATGCTCCTTGCTTTTCATCTACCTACCAATTTTTGTAGGGGGTGGAGTTGGAGGGGTGAAAACAGCATGTGCATTTTGACCCCATGTGCTAAGGGTGTAGAGTAGAGAGCGTTCTCCAGGTACATCTGCATAAACACCTTGTCATCGGATTCGTTTCTAGTGCTATTTTCTAGATCCTTCTCGCAGGCAAAATTCTTTAAAAGGCTAGAGACATTATTGATGGTTTTGCCAAATGATCATGTCTCTTTTTCAAACTTTTCACCCAAAATCTAGTAAAAGGACAAATTTAGCCCTAGTTCATTTGACCAGTGTAACATACAGCTCTGCAGCGTGAGGGAACTCAGGCCTGTGAACACACCTGTGCCAGAGCCTTCCTGAAAGTTCTTTTGGAGCTGAGTGTGGGGCTTGCGGGTGGCCCACGATGGCAATGAGGGCGAGAGGAGTATTGAGTGGCAGGATCTCCGCTCGCTGCACTGCATGCCTTGGTTTCCCTCAGGTGGTTTCCCTCAACTGGGGCTACACTTCCATTCTTTCCTTCACCACGGCCCCAGGACTCTCTCCCTGACACGCCTTTCTGTCCTTGTCCTGGTCCTCTGCTCCGCCCCAGCTGGGCCTGCCTGTGTCATAGATGCTGTGGACAGAAGTGCGAAGCCTGTCATCTGACTGCCCCCGGTTAGGCTATGTGTCCTCTAGGTGATGAGGACTGCTTTCTCTTTGTCCCCCAAGGGGAGAAATATCAGAGGACAACATTGGTCCCAAGTAGATCCTGATGTTTGGCTCTCTCTTCCTCCAGGAAACGCTGGAGCTCCCACACTGTTCCAGTCAGGAGGCAGCGGCAGCCAGGGGAGGCCAGGGAGGAGCAGAGGAGGGGAGGGGGAACGCTGCCTCCAGCAAGACTGGCAAATGCCAGGAGAAGAAAAGGAAGCACTGTCAGACTGAAGCCCAAGACCCAGAGGTGCCTAAGAAAGCCTCCAAGCCAGGTGCGGACTCTGCCTGGGAGAAGGGCACTTGGAGGTGGAGCTTAGGCTCACCAGGAACTGCGAGTCACCACCCTCCATGTCAGGGCTCTGCACGGCGGAGTGGGGATGTGGTCCCAGCTCCCGCACTCAGCCCAGCCACCTCTGGGCCAGGGAGAATAGTTCCGAGCATCCTGCCAGTGCTCGATACTCATTGTCAGGGAAAGCCAAGGCCTACAAAGCACAGCATCGAGTAACGACACCTCATGCCCTTGATGGTGTCACTTCCTTCAGGCCAACTTCTACCTACCACCCTCCCCATTCCAGGAAGGTAGAACCAGGGCAGTGTGACCAGGCCTCACTCTGCTCATTCCCAGTTGCGTTCCCCAAGGTCGGCATCAGAGAAGCAGCAGCTGCAGCTTGATATCTTTCCAAGAGAGGCTGGCAGCACCAAGATTCAGTATCAGCTTTGAAAGCCTGGCTCAGGCCACCGAGTTGCTGCTGCTAATTCTGTGTGTTGAGTGAGGTGCCTGTTGCATTTGAATGAAGTCCCTGGGCTCCTGGACATTCCCTGACGTGCGTGTCTCTTTCCATGGGGCTGCTAGAAACCTACCAGCACCTGTTTCCAGGTACCTCATCCTCAGTGGCTCAGGTGGCCACTCGATCAACTCTTTGGGAGGTGGTGAGAGTGGCAGACTGAAAACATAATTGGGTTCTTTTGCATCAGAAATACTGTCTGTGAAACCAAAGTTGGTTCACCTCTGACTTCCGCTTTCTAAATCACAGATCCTCCCACTGATCCAGGGGCCAAACCTGCTCTCAGTGTTCCGCTCGCATCTTTTGACGCCTCCGACCTTGAATGCTCCCTCTGTATGAGGTATGTGATGTGTACTGTCACTTACTGCCCGAGGGTTCTTCCTCTCTGGCGTCTGGACCTCTCTGCGTGTGACCTCCTGCTTGGTGGGTTAACACATAAAGGCGTGGTTCTAACAGAATGGAAATCGCAATGTTGACTGTCCCACAGGCTAGCTTGTGTCCCCTGCTTACCGATTGCATTCCCTGCACTCCTGGCTTGGAAATACCTAGAGAGCGGGAAGGAAATGGTCTACTCAGAGATCATAGATTGATGGCCCACAGGCTGGATGTCTTTTGTTTGGCCTTCATGGGATTTGGGGGGTTGCTATTAAATGTGAATGTTTTGAGACCAGATACGCACTTCCCAGTTGGTCACAGCCCCCACCCATGCCCACTGCCTTACACCAGCCTTTCTCTCACATTCGCCTTGATTTCCTGGCCCCTTGTAGATATTTTAGTTTGTGACTCTGGAACTAATCTCAACTGACTACCAGCTCAGGATCTCAAAGCCCAGGGGCTAATGTCACTACCACAGGCCCATTCTTCAGAGGCCAAGGAGAGGGCCTGACTAGTTTTTGTTCTGTGCTGTGAATAGTAGTTAGTAGTGGCCATGAACTACTTAGCCAAGCGTCTCTCCTCCACCCGGTGCCAGATCATCTCTGCTTTCTCAGATCTCCAGAGGAGCAAATTACCCACATGCCCCAACCCCCAACACACACACACAAGGGAAGCTGCTACATTGTGGTCTGTGTCCAAAAAAATTACTTTCATTTGTTTCATTTCACAGCTGTGACTTTGTGGCTAAGAGGAGGCACTCCAAAGCCAGATGGCCTGGGTTTCAACCCAGGCTTGGCCACTGACTGGCTGTTTGAGCTGGAGCAGGTGCCTTTCTCTGCCACTGTTTTCTCATCAGTACAACAGTAGTATCTGCTCTGTGGGGTTGTTATGATTAATTGAGAAAATCCATTTAAGACACTTAGAATAGTGCCCATTAACTTTTTTCCTAGACCAGAGGTTCTTTAACTTTAGGCCCATTGGACCCCTGAAGAGGTTCTATGCATGAATTCTAAAAGATCTATGAATTCCCTGATTGTATGTAAAAGTGTGTTTGTGTGTGTTTGCATGTGCGTGTGCGTGTGCATGTGTGTGTTTTCCAGGACAAGGTGTACAGCTTTCAGTAGATTCTCAAATGTGCCTTTTATTTTCTCCAAAAGAGCATCAAAAGGAGGCTGACATATTTGCGCAAAAGTTGTTAAGATGGTTGAACCCAGAGAAGAGATGTCAAGAAAAATCTTTCAGTTCAACGCAGAGAGGGATCCAGCCAACGGAGGCGCCTTGGGTGTTTTCTTGCCCTTTACAGGCCCAGACGCCTTCCACAGCATTCCCTTGAGTTTGTACTTGGAATGACTTTTCCTGTCCTTTGAATAAAAATGAGTAAGGTAGCGGGTACCCGAACATGTACTTTTTCTTTCTCTTAAAAAAAATTAGCGTTGTCAGATTTGCTCATAAGCTCAGACAGACCTAGTAAATGAATGCAGCAGCCCTGGAAGAGAGCGTTGCACACACTGTCGGAGTTTCAGCTGGAGAGGGCGAGGGTGGGGTGGGTTGTATAACCAGCTCCCTTTTGCCACCTCACTCTCCTGCTCACAGCAAAGTAGCAGGTGGGTCATGTCAGAGCCAAGGTGTGAGAGAGAGAAACTGCTTCCGAGCAGAGTAGTGAGCCCCAACAGGTAACGCCTCTGTGGCTATGGCCCATGACATGAGCCCTGGCCTTTCAGATGTCAGACTTTGAGAGACTTGATTCGGCTCACTCAGAAAGCCCAGGTCTTTGGTGTACTTGCCCTCCTCAGCCCTCCTCCTGGCGAAATCAAACACACAGGCTCATCCTGCTTGTGCATTCCCTGAGGACTAAGAATCCCGAGGCTGAAGTTCATTTGTTCCCTTTCCTCTGCTTTCTCCCTTCCATCTTGTTTGTCCCTGATCTCAACAGGGGGCTTCAGAGAAGGGCTATAAGTTTGGTCCAAGAAATAAACACCAAGAGGATAAGACCCCCTTCTAGTTTGCTCACTCTGAGTTTAAAAGCCATTATTTCCCTTGTCCTGTCCTCTTTTCTAAATGATACTTCAAAGCAAAAACCCATCTTTGCCCAAGTGGCTGTTGTTGGGGCTGGTAATTCCAGGGGAACTCTAGCTGCTTTATGGTAGAAGGAACCTGCCAAGTCTAGAGAGCATTTTTGATTTCAAGGCTCTTAAAACCATAGCCCTAGTTCAGAAGCAGGTAGTCAGTCCCCCTCCCGACAGGGTTTGTCTCCAAGTCATAAATCAGATGTTGACAGAGGCCATTTCAAACACATGCTTTAGCTTGAATTATTGCAGTCTTGAAAAACTTCCTGTTTCCGCCTCTCTTCAGTGTTTTTCTTGTTGTTGTTGTTGTTGTTGTTGTTGTTGTTGTTGTTGTTGTTAGGGTGATTATTAGGTTCTATTATGACCCTCATGTGTTTTGTGGGGAGAGGATTTAAGAGCAGAGATATTTTCAAACAATCTGCCAGGTCATGAAACTAGACATTTGTACCTCCTGTGCACGTTTCTAGGATGGAATACAGTCCCACAGTGCCGCATTGCTAGAAGACAAGTTAGAGCGTGAATTTATTCTGATTCTAGAGAGAAAGTCAGCAGCAGCCTCTAAATTCCCCAGGGAAAAGGGTGGAGCGAGTGAATGGGACAGTATTTGGAGGGTGCGCTGAGGCACTTTGCCGTCTCCGGATCTCCCTTGCTGGGTCAGGAGAGCTCTGCTGAGGGAAGGTACTCTGATTTCAGCACCTCAGAACTCTGCTCCTCAGTCTTTAGTGACTGCACATCCTCCCTTGAGATTTACCCGAGCCAGTCCCTGAGCCCTGGGGGCCACCTCGGGGGCTGCTGTGTGGCAGCACCTTTGGGGTGACAAGGATATTTTGAGATGTAGAACAGGAATGTTTGATATTTGAACCAGTGGCCTAATGGCCCACTGACCTCTTTGCCAATTGAAACAAAAAGCTTTGTATTTAACCTAGTTTTAGCTGCCCCAGTAGCTGGGTATTAAGGAGTCAGTACCTCCCCCCTCTCTCTCTCCCTCTCTCACTCTTTCACTCTTTCTCTCTCTCTTCAACCCCCTACCCCGCCTCCTCCCTCCTCCTCATTCTCTCTTTGCTTTCATTTGATAGCAGCAAAAGAGCACAATACAAGGATGTAACTGGTGGGAAAAGATAGCTATTTCCCGACAAGCCAAACATTTTATCCGGGCGGACATCTAACTGAAAGCATTTATTATTACTATTGTTTACTCCATCACTGTGACAATGTAAAATGCTTTCTTGTGAGAAAATCTGGGCCTACTCTGATTTATAAATGCCTCCGTGAAGTGTTTTCCAAAATCATTGCCTAAAGTGGTAAATAAAAGAGGAATTTGAGGATATATCTATTTCTAGCTCTGTATATATAGAGAGAGAGCCTCTGTGTCTCTCTGTCTCTGTCTCTCTCTCTGGCGGTGGGGAGAGAGAAGCAAGAGAGAGACAGGGAGGGAGAAGAGGGTGTGCATGTGTGAGTGTGAGTATTTGCATCTACAAGTAGATGGTGGTGTTTGTTCTAGGTGGAGATGTGCACACCGTCGTGGCTGTGTCATATAGCGGACAACAAAGACAGGCTTGGGAATCACATGTAACTTCACATCCCAAGCCCTGCTACTTGCTAGCTAGCTGTGTGACTTTGGGCAAGTTACTTAACCTGTCTGAGTCTGAATTTCCTCAAGAGTGAAAGAGAGCTAATCATAATTACTGCCTACTATTCTGTAAAGTTAATTTATATCAAAAACAGTATTGCACACATCCAGGATAGCAAAAGAAATATATTCCCTCTGTTCCCACTCACTTTACTTGGTCAGCCTGAGTGTATAAGTGGGCTGAGTATTGAAAGTTGATATATTCTAAGCATCTGAACCTTGAATTATTTCAAAGCAATAATTATGCAGCATCTGTGGTAGCATTCTTGTTTGTGATCACTCAGATCAGGAGCATTTTAATCACAGCTCTTGCTAAGAGTTGCTGTATCCTTTTGTGTCCATTTCATCTGCTCACTAAACGTCAGTATTTATTGCAATGCATTGGCCAGCTATATCACTATTATTTGTATGTGGATTACATCTTAAGTGAACAAAAGGCCCAATTTTTAAATTCTCTGGAAAAGTCGTTTTGCAGATACAGATTCATCACTCGGTCTTCATCGTTAACATCATCGAATAATGTATAAAAAGCATTCAGATTCTCAGGTCTCAAATCACTGAGGGAATGAGACCGTCTGGTTTGGCTGCTTCTAAAGTTAGATCACAGCAGTGGTTCCCCAAATCAGCCTGCAAATCACAGTTTGGACAAACGTCTTATATTGTAAAATACATACAGTGGAAAAGTACATAAAATCATGAATGTATTCTCTTAACAAAATATTGTAAAGAGGATACCCATGCAACCCCTCTCAGCCCAAGAAAGAAAACATTGCCAAGACTCCAGAAGCCACCCATATGCCACTTCCAAACATCTCCCTCCCCCACTGCCCCTGAAACCATCATCTTGACTTTGATCTCTTCTTTTAAAAAAAGTAGTTTTACCACCCATGTACGCATCTCTAAACAGTGCAATTTAGTTTTGCCTATTTAAAAAAAACTTTATATATATTGAATTATCTAGGATGTATTCTTTTGTTCTGGCTTCTTTCCCTCAGGATAAAAATTTATCCATATTACTGCATGTAGGTGAAGTTTGTTCATTTTCATTAGCATGTCCATTGTATGAATCTACCACAATCAGTTGTATTATGGATGGATATTTGGGTTGTTCCTAGTTTAGGGCTATTATGGATAGTGTTACTGTGGACAGTGTTTATGTCTGCTGGTGCATATAACTCTTTGCCCAGTTTCAACTGGGTTCTCTCTCATTTTCTTACCAATGTTGTAGGCACTCTATGTATGTGCTAGATAGAAGTCCTTTGTTAGTCGTGTGTGTTGCAAGTATCTTCTCCCACTCTGTGGCCTGCCTTTTTGCTCTCTTAATGGCATCTTTTGATGCACTAACAAGTTCTTTAGTTTAATGCAGTAAAAATGATCAATCTTTTTGTCTACAGTTAGTAGGTTTTTGTGTGTGTCTTGTTTAAGAAATCTTTTTTTTTAATCTTGAGATAATAAAGACATTATATTTTGTCTTCTAAAAGCTTTACTGTTTGCCTTTCACATTTATTTTCACAGCCCACATGGGATTGGTTTTCATGTATAGTGTGAGCTATGGTCCAACTTCTTTTCCCCCTATGGATAGCCAACTATCCCAAATAGCATTTACTGAGAATGCTACTTACGTATTGAAAATCCCCCCTTTGCTCTGAAGTGCCCCATTTGTCATAAGTCAATAATCTGGGTCTGGGTCTGTTTCTGGGCTTTCTATTCTATTCCACGGGTCTCTTTGTCCTTGTTTTATTCACTACTGCTTTATAACAAGTTCTGACGTCTGGTAGAGCAAGTCATCCCACACTGCTGCTTTTCAAAAGTGTCTCAGCTCTTCTTGGCCCTTTGCCTTGCCTTATACAGTTTAGAAATCAACTTGCCAAGTTCCACAAAAACAAACAAACAAATGAAATAACTCGTTGGGGTTTTTATTGGGACTTAGTTAGATCTTTACTTTCTTTCAGTGAAGTGTTTACAGTTTTTTCTGGTAGAGATCTCATCAACTTTTGTTAGAATTATTCCTGGGCACTTGATTTTTAAAAACAATCGTAAATATCATCTTTTTAAAAATGTATTCTCTTATGCTTGTTGATGGTATATAGAACTTGTGTTTATCTAGCATCCTTGCTAATTCTATCAATTCTTATTAATTCTAATAATCATTGTGTAGATTCTTTTAGATTTTCTAAGTTCATCATCATCCCATTTGTGAATAAAGATAGACTTGGTTTTTTCCTTTTCAATCCTCATACTTTTATTTATTTTTTTCTTGCCTTGGTGCACTGGTTAGGATCTCCATCAGAGTGTTTTTTGAAAATTAATTTTACTTTTTGGGCAATTTAGTAACTAAAATTTATTAATTCTGTTAAACAAATTAGCTATTTTTTAAATAGGTTGATCATACTAAAAAAGTAGAAAATAGTAAATATATGAAAATCTCTCTCCTAGTCCAAACCTTCATTAGCTTGTTAGAAATATCAAACCTCTGCCACTCCCCTTGACCTCCTGAATCCTAAAATTTATCCAGTGAGACTTTACCATGTCTATGTTTTTAAAGCTCCACTGGGGACTTTGATAATTAGGTTTGGAGACCAATACAGAAAATTCACCTTCACAGAGATTAGTAGGATTGTGTAATACAATGATCCTCACCCTGGCTGCACATTAAAACCGTCCCAGGAACTTTAAAAAATCCTGTTGCCTGGCCCCTACCCTGGACCAACTTATCTGAATCTCTGTAGGGGAGTTCCTGCGCCTCTGTAGTTTTTAAAGCTCCCCAGGTGATGAGGGTGCTTGTGTGGGGAGGAGCAGGAAGGAAGGTTTGCCAAGGGGTATGGGGAGACATTTGGGGGTAACAAGTATGTTCACTATCTTGATTGTGCACATGATTTCATAGGTGTGTACCTGTGTCAAAACTTATCAAATTGTACACTTTAAGTATGTGCAGTTTATTGTGTGTCAGTCATACATCAGTAAAGCTCTTTAAAGGAAAAGCAACCCACGTAATTCTCATGCATAGCAATGGTTAAGAATCATTGTTCTAGTAGAAAGGCCACACGACTGGAAGGGGAAGTTGGAAAGACTTTCATCTGCCAACAGTCGGTTGTGTACTCTTAGACCAGTGACTTCATCTCCTCTGGACCTCAGTTTCATTCTGATTGGTGGGTTCAATTTTTTTTCAAGTCCTTCAACTCTGACGTTTTTGATTCTTTTGCTCAGCCTGGCTGGGTGGGCTAGGCGGCTGGTGCACCTCCTGGCCACACGAGGGCGCTGTGCAGCCTGCAGCCTCTTCCTCTCAACTGAACACTCTTGTGAGGTCAAAATAGGCTAGTCAGGCGTCTTTCCCTTCTTTCTGTCCTCTTGGTGAATGCGAGCTCCACTTCTGAAGCATCATCTTCAGCTGCCCCCTTCCAGTGCTCCTGCGGCAGGTGAGCCTTTCTTTAAGCAAAAAAAAAAAAAAAAAAAAAAAAAAAAAAAAAAAAAAAAAAAGAAAAGAAAAAGAAAAAAGAAAAAAAATCCATGAATCTCTGAATGTACAGAACAGCTTTTTAAAGGATCCCCAGATTGCTTTAAAAAAATAGCCAGCTCCTGCAAAGCAATTAAAATAGGATCTAATTAAAGTATATGTATGGATAATATGTATATATGTGTGTGTGTGTGTGTGTCTATCAATCAATAGGAACATTAATAATATTACTCTACTGCCCCTAGGAAAATTCTTCATCCATATAAAAGGCAGTTATATGTTTGTTACAGGTGCAATTTCGAGATCCTTCAGGCTGTAAACATTGCTTAGGTGAAAAATGAAATCAAGGTTAGCAACAATCCTAGTCTTTTCCCATTGTAATGTGATATAAAGTGCTTAAATGTGGGAGTGTGCATGTGTATTTATCTATCTCTGTGTTTGTTTATCTATGTGTTTACACATATTCAGGTGAACAGGTTGGCTAGATATTTTAGAATGGAATCTATTCAGACACTCTGGGCATTCATCTCCATTTTTCTGGGACCTGACAGGGAAAAAATCTGGATCCCCTGGAAGAGACTGACTAGAACTAATGTTACAAAATGATCTAGCTATGTCCTAAATTTTAATAAATGCATTATTTTAAATCCAGCTCAGAAATAAAAAGCAAGTGCTTTTCTGAAGTGCAACAACAGCAGGGATTTTAACAAAAAGGAAAAAGAATCCCCTCCCACCCCCACGCATAGAATTTCCCAAATAATACTATGAAACCTTAACATTGAATAGCTCTGTCTTTTATGTTTCGTCTTATTGTAGTTTTCTTCCATTTTTATTCCTAAATTTCAGATTATTCTATGAGCCAGTCACAACACCTTGTGGACACACCTTTTGCTTAAAATGCCTTGAAAGATGCCTAGATCACAATGCGAAGTGTCCACTGTGCAAAGATGGCCTTTCACAGGTAAAACGTTGTTTTTTTTCTTGATTGGGTTAGCTCATTGGCATTGGGTACGAAGACAGTATCCTATTGGATCCCAAGCCACTGCACTGTGCTAGGGCAAAACACCCCCTCAGACCATCTATTTCTCCTGTCTTAGAGCCACCCCTCCCCCTCCACAAAGCCCTTCAGGGAAATGAGGCAACATCTAGCTTTTTATAGTGAAATTAGTCAGTGGTGAAATTAACTTATGTTGGAAACAAAGGCATCAAAATGGTGATAAACATGGATCCTGGTTCAAAGCCCATCATGGCACCTGATTCACTGTCATCTTGGGTGAATCTTTTGTCTTCTCTGGGCTTGGACTAGATGAGCTCTGACGTCCCCTTATCATCCATGTTTTATTCCGTGGTTTGAAGAGATCACTTCCAGGTCCCTAAAAAAAACCTCACAGACCTTCATTGTGGTCTTTGTCCCACTCCTCAGCTGCAGCTGTACTTATTAGCAGATATTTGGCTACTTGAAAATCTCTGGGGCATCCAGGTCCTCTAAAATGAATCACGCAAACTGCCACCTTTGTTTTTCAAGTGGGCCTGATGTGATTTTCTATAGCACAAGAAGATCCAGGAATCCATCTTGTTTCCCCCTCTCAGGGACTTGTGGGCCACATTTTACAATCAGTATTAGTGTTCCTTGACCCCTGTCACCCCTGAGGAGAGGTTGGAGACACAAGACTATCTCTAGGTGAATGTAGATCCAGAGAAGTCATGTGTTGAATTTTCCCAGCACTGCAACATTTAAACTATGGGAAGGGAGTGAAATAAACATCCAGAATAGCCCTGAGGGTGTGTGTTAGGCTGGTGTGGGTGGTGGCCAGTGTCATATATGGCCTAGGTAAAGAGGTGAGATTTGCTGTCTTGATTGTAGGTAAGAAGCTCATGGTCCTTATACTTAAATAATACGTTTGTGTTGTGGTTAACACTGCAACATTCAGATAAGCAGAAAGAAAGAAAATCTACCATTAAAATTTTAGTATGTGATTTTCCTGGGTTTTTGTTTTGGCATTAGTGGAGAAGTCACCTCCTTCTTGGATAGGCTACTTCCTGAGGCATTTTTTTTCCCCAAAGGCTAGGACTGGGCAAAACAGCCAATTTTCCTGCAGCCAGACAATGGCAGTAGCTGAGAAGGCATCCTGGGGGCAGATGCTGTAGGGTCCTGGCTTAGGGGCTAGAAGATATTCCTACCTATCTCTGTATATCCACATAGGGTCACACTTGCACCATTTTCCAGAGAGATAAATATCTTATTCCGATTGTGTTCACTGCGGAATAAACAGACATAGCCCATGCTGGGAAAGGAAAAAAATGTCTGAAGCCTGCAGTTTTATACTCAGGAGCTCCCCCTGCTGGGCCTGTGTGGGTAGTTTCCATAGCCCGCAGTTCTCTGCAGATGTTTTCACTCCTATTGTCTGGTTCACAGTGTCAAACACCCACTCCTTACAGATCCCTGGATATGCATGGGGTAGGGGTGTTTGGGAGGAGAGTAATAGTGACAGTTGATAATTGGGCCCGAGTTAGAGTCTGAAATCAGGATTTATAACATAATTTCAGTGGTACCTAGATGGTATAATAAAAAAACAAATAGGCAAACAAAATCACCAGTATTTAGCTTTTTTTTTTTTTTAAACTGAAGTTAGAGGAGAAAAAAATACGTAGGCTTGAAATATCCAGAAGCCAAGCACCAGGGCAGGGTGGGAGTAGGGGAGGGCAGGAAAGGATCAATGATTGAAAATTGCTTTTATTTCCCTGGACCTTTTGACCACAGACTTTCAGCATATACCAGATGGAGACCATTTCCGGGAGCTTGTAAACACAATAATCAGAAAAAGGAAAGGAAGGATTTTCCCCCTTTTTTTTGTGACAAGAACATGATCTCAATTTCAATGTTTTAGGAAAACCTTGAGACATTTAAAACTTCAGTGCAGGTCTTTTCAGGTTAAAATATTTTTTTCTAATTGTAAAAATAATTGCATATTTTTTTAAACTAAACTCTTAAGTTCCAGAGAATACATACATCATGATAGTATCAGTTGCCAATGTGTGGGTCCAAATTACTCCAGTGTATGGGACATTTAACTATTCTGCTGATTACATCAGAAGCGCTTTGTGTTTTTGTGATGACTGCCTAATATCTAATTGCCTTGTTCCCCATATAGTGCTTGGCATCAAGAAAGTACAGCAAAAATGTCATAATGGAAGAGCTAATAGCTAAATTCCTTCCAGAAGAACTCAAGGAACGAAGGAGGCTTTATGAAGAGGAAATGGAAGAACTTTCTAAGTATGCATATGCACATTTCTATTTTCAGTTTCACTCATACCAGCTCCTAGAACTGAAAGTGCACATTTCTTCCTAACTCCTCATTTAGTGATACCAGGTTGGTAGTTTGAAACTGGCCATAGTGAAAGTATTTACACCATGGAAATTGGCAAATGCTGTACACCAGGGCTTTCTGCCCCCTCCTCCCAGAAAGCCAGTTGTTCCACATTCACCAGCACAGCACTGAAGAAACCTAAGCTGAACCACTGACCAGGTCACATCTTGGCACTAGTAATGGGTGCCATGGGCAGGAGTAAACTGGAATAACTTAGGGGAACTTACCAAGTACAGTTGATTCTTAAACAACATGGTTTTGAACTGCACGCTTCCACTTCTATGTGGATTTTTTTCTATAGTAAACACTATAGTATCACACGATCTAATCAGCGGTTGGTTGAATCCACGGATGTGGAACCACTGTTACGGAGGAACCATGTATGTGGAGGGGGCTGACTATAAGTTATCCACAGATTTTCAACTGTGCAGAAGGTCAGCGCCCTGACCCCCGTGTGGTCCAAGGGTGAACTGTATCCAGAAGACTGTTTTCAGATACATAAGGAGGTTCCATGAGGTTAAGAACTTTGATGTCACCCAGGCCTGGGCTTCTGACCCAGTTTTGCCACAAAGTGAGTATGCTTCATGACCCTCGGCAAGTCACTTAACCCCTCTGGGCCTCAGTTTCCTCATCTGTAACTTGGGGATAATAACAGTTCTTATCTTGTGGATTTGTTATGAACATGAAGTGACCTAGTGCATAGTAAGAAGTTAATAAAAGTAGTAGTAAGAATGCTGCTTGCTATGATGTTTCCTCCGCCGTCACAGGTACTGTGAGATGCAGAGAGGAGGGGTGGAGATGGAAATAAGGCTCCAAGCTCTCTGCCTGGCCGGAAGAACAGCTCGCTTAGCAGAAAAAGCAGGAGGAAATCACTCATTTTTGCCTCTTATACTGCTGCCCTCCCCCCTTCCCACCCCCAGTGGAATTCTCAGTGTGAAGCTCTCAGTGGCAAAAGCTGTTCTGGTTTTATCCCCACCCTGTAGAAAGCGTTTCTATACTGCCAACACTTTGGGCCTTTTGAATCACATGTTTTTCTGGGGAACTAGAAATGAAATCCTTCTTTTCTTATTGACATGTTAGATCTACTCAGGGCATCTTTATCTTTATTTCTGATTGTTAAGTTCACCTGAGTCCCTCTGAGCCCTCTTCTCTTCTCAGATATCATTTTAATGTCTTATTAACAAACACTGGAATATACTAGGGGGATTTCTCTTTAAGGGAATCCTAAACGTAATCCTTTGGAGATTTGGGCAAATGATCTTCTATCTATTGGTAGGTCTAGGTGTAGATGTCCCTGTATTGGATTTACTAGACAGATAAGAGAAGAGTGATCCAGGGGCAGCCGATCTGGTGTGTGGCTTCCCATCAGGCTGTAGGTCTGAATCTTCATGGGCACATGTTGAGAGGCAGACTCATAGGTCTTGATCCCAGAGCTAATGCACCCGTGTCTCTGGGGGTGCAGTGGCCCGGTCATCTGGGTTGACGGGCCTCCGGTGATTCGGATGCACAGGAACATTTGTCCGTCACTGGGCTGGATAGACTCTTGCCTCTCCACTGCTCTCCCCTCCTCCCAGCTGGGCCTGCCATGCAGATCCTCGAGGGGCTTTGTAAATGTGAGGTGCTCACGGGGACCTTGCAGAGATTTTCCCACCATCCCTCTGGAGAGCTGAGTCCACTTTTACCACCAGTACCCCTCCCCATACTGCCAGCAAGACACCTGGAGACATTGTTTTGAGTGGAGAGCATGAAAGAAAGGAAAGTAGGAGGTCTAACTATCACCGACAACGTAAAGGTACTAGAGAACTTCTTTAGCCAAATTAGAATGTATAGAATGTCATTTTTCATCTTAGCCCTTAGGCTAACCTGGGCACCAGGTAGTGGGACTCAGCCCACAGCATCAGTTGCATTTTAGTATTTTTTATCAGCCATCAACACTTGATGTCTCCTCACCTTCCTATGGGGGAACCACATGGTGACATTTGACCAACTTTTCTGTGTTCTGCTCCAATGCTGTGAGATCCATGTCATTTGCTCTTCCTGACAGCTTAAATAAGAACGTGCCTATTTTTGTGTGTACCATGGCCTATCCCACGGTTCCCTGTCCCCTGCACATCTTTGAACCTTGTTACCGGCTGATGATTCGTAGGTGCATTGAGACAGGCACAAGGCAGTTTGGCATGTGCCTTGGAGATCCTGTCAAAGGGTAAGTGAAGAGCTATGCGAGTAAAGGGACGCTGGGTGGACAGGGGCTTTTGTTTTACTTTGGGGCCCTCCTAGGAACGTCTGTACGGATCAGGGTCCCTCTAGCCCCTAGTTTACCATGTGAGAAGCTGCCTATTTAAAGGAACCTCAGGATCAATCTTTTGTTAAATTGGTGGTATATACTATAAAACTTGTTTTATAAGAGCACGGGCCCTGGAGTCAAACTGTCGGGGTTCATATTCTGGCTCCAGCCTTGGAGCAAGTTTGACTTTGGGCCAGTTACTTAACCTGTGACTCAGTTTCCTTATCTGTAAAATGGGTATGATAATAGTGCCTACCTCTTTGGGTTTGTTGGGAAGACTTGTGAGTTAATAATGCATGTAAAGTACTGAGCACCATACAATAAATGGTAGCAGCTATACATTAAGATTTTTTTCACACAGGCACTGCCTATGGTGTAATTGCAGCTATAGACCCTGGGACAGGCAAGAAGGCAGAAGTCCCTCAAGGCACAACATGAGGTCATTGCAATGTTGGTGGGAGGCGCAGGGGAGGCCAGAGAAGAAACTCATCAAGAATTTACTTTCTTGACTCCATTCCCAATAACAGGTTTGCGGAATATGGCTGCATCCTAGAGATCAGAAATGTTCAGTTCTTTGCCGATGGCCGCTCGGTGGTTGACAGCATAGGCAAGAGGCGCTTCAAGGTCCTCCATCAGGGCCAGCGGGATGGTTACAACACAGCTGACATCGAATACATTGAAGACCAAAAGGTGAGGTCCTAGAATCCCAAAGCCTGGCTAGCCCTGTAGCTTGACAGACCAAGATGATTGCAAAAGGGTCTCTCAGCACTGATGCGGGTCTTGTGATTTCTCACCAAGTGGCTGTAGCGAAGTTGAATGCTGCCTGATTGCTGTTTGATTGTGGAACGGCAGTAAGTGCGCCCAGCACCCGGGCTTTCCCTGCCTAGTTGCTGAGTGATATTCATGCATGAGAGATGCCAAGCCAGACCAACTCCAGGGCCCATTCAGCCTAGGAGTTAGGTCTCTGCCAGGGAGACCAAGATCTGGAGCTGGATCCGTACATGTGTATTTTATTTTTTTATTTATTTATATTTTAAACCTTTTTCTTTTGAGATAATTGTAGGTTCACATGCACATTTATATTTGTGAATGTGCAACCTGGCCAAGAGCCCCTCCCAATAATTCATCATCCCATAAGGTGGAAAGATGACATGTCCAGTTAATCCTTGGTTTCCTGGATTAATGGGTAGAAGAAGAGATAAATCATCCCATATCTGTTCATATTTACATTCACTACATCATACAAGATTAATAAATATTTGATCAATGAATACACGTATTTGACTTGGAAGATAGAGTTACACACTGAGACGTGGACACATTGGTGTTCCTCTTCCCGGTGAGCAATGGGAAAGCAGAAGTTGAAAATGAAGAGGACAGAGGCATGAACTTGCACAGCCTAGTTTGGCATCATGCCTCCACTCAGGCCAGTTTGCATCTGCATCACTGGTTCTCTGTATGTCCTGCTGTTTCAGCTCATTTACCAGCTGAACCTCTCTCCATCCTCCACCCTCAACAGTGTTTACACACAGTCCATCACCTGGCTGAGGAGCCTTTCACATACCACACGGGAGAAAGCCGGAAAGGCGAACCTTCCCATAGTGTGACAGGGTGGATGTTCAAAGAGTCAGGTGTCAAAAGGGGCTGTAGGCGTGTCAGAGAAGGTGTGGAATGCTTCACTTCCACTCTGATACTTTCAGGTTCAAGGAGAGGATTGTGCTGAGCTCATGGGATTACATAACTGTGTCTATGAGCAAGCGTCATCATGGTTTCATTCACTCAAATCATCTCTGAAGAATCGGATACTCAATCATTTTGGCCCAATGCCAGAAAAGGATGCTGATCCCCAGGTATATAAAAATGTCTCTTTGTAATTTTTCACCAGATGAGAGAGCCTAGGGTTTGTGATTAGCTGGGTCTGTGGGTTCCATCCAGCAAATCAAGTGTAGAGAGGAAGATGGACCCAAATCGGTCTTGTTTGGCTGGGCAGTGGACATCATGGGTAAGACCAAAAGGATCCCAAGTCAGAATTGGAGTAACTAAAGGGAAGCAGCAGGAACTTGGATCCAAGACAGGTTTTGAGAGGTAAGTCAGGTGAGAGGATGGGAACACAGGCACCATCAACAGAAGAACCTTTCATGGGAGTCCAGATTCCCACCATGGTGATGTGTTAGGGTGAAAAGATTCACGCCAAGCCAGGCTTAAGAAAAGGAAGGGTACCCAGGGCGCTGAGACCAAAGGCTGCTGCTTCCAGAGGGCTTCATAACTCTCTCCCCCCATCGCTGCAGGAGCCAGGAGCTGGGGCTAGCCACCTTACATGATTCCAACTGCAAGACCAGAGCAACTTTTCACACCCAGGTCCCTCCATGCTTGGTCCTGCAGGCCTAGACCTTTGTCATTGTCCTCATCAGGGGTGAGCAAGTTTTCTTGAGAAAACTGACCCAATCCTTAAATTTACCCTTGGCTGAGTTATACTAGAAGACAGTTCATTAATGCTACTGGATCAGTCTATTTCCTGGGGGCACAGATCCATTTGAGAGATCAAGCTGCAGATCACAAGCTCTCCAGAGATGGAGATGGAGATGGTTAAGTTTCACCAAGCTTTGCTTGCCTGCTGTAAGTCAGGGCATACTCTCTTTCTAGGACAAGGCTAGAAATAAGCCAGTCAGAACTTTTCCCACCATCACCTTTTCCACGTTCTGAGCTGGCTCTCCTACATAATCGCCACCATAACTTCCCTGATTCTTTACTTACACACATTCGTGACTCTGTAGAATGTAGAATAGAATATGTACATTCTGACTTTCCTGCCCAAAGACTGGCCCTACTTACCTTTCTAGCTGCATGATCCTGGTAAGTCCCTTCCCCTTTCTCAGCGTTTTTCCCCATCTCTGAAATGAGGGATGTGGATGAGGAAGTCTCTAAAGTCTCTTCTTCCTCTTGCATTCTGAGGCTGTAAAGCACCAGTCTGTTCCCTAATGGGCTGAAGTGTCTTGTTTTCTCCAGACCACAAAGGTGGCTCCTTTACCCCCCATTCAAAGACATCATGAATGTTGGAGGGAGAAAGGCCAGTTAGTGCCTCCCGATGATTCAGCTCCTGGCTCTGGGCCCCTGTGACTCAGGACTCCAGCGGAGCTCTGTGCAAGCTCACAAGCAAACAGAATGTTCCCCTTCACCTTCTGGAAAGCGTTCTCCCCTAGTCAGGCAGAAGGTAGCAATCAGCAGTGATAACAGCATCTTCCACAAGAGAAAACACAGATGTTACACAGTGATCCGTGAGGGCTCAGTGACACAGAAAGCGGAAATCTTAGGTTTCATTTTGTTTCTTATTATGACTGTTACCATGTTGCTCTGGCAGTAGTGGCAGCAGCAGCAACAACAACAACAAAAAATCCCATCCGGTTTGATCCAGTTAGTGCTGCAGTCCCAGCGGTCCCAGGTCTCATTAACAAGAATGTTCTAAGCTTCTGGAGGAGATTTCTTAGAAACCTCTACATATATTAACATCAGCTTAAACATCTTTGTTAATGATCCTGGGAAATAGAGTTCAGGATCTGTCAATCTAATATTCAGAACTGATTGTAGGAGGGGGAGCATGTCACATACTGCAGCGAGGACAAAAAAACACTTCAAATGAAGCTCGAGGCACAGAGAAGCAGAGGCAGCAAGGGTTGAGGGACATCAGGTGGCCAGTTTGGAGGCAACTAATCCACCTGTGGGTGATTTGACCAGAATGTGGTTCTCTGCAGTCCTAGAGCCAGGCTTAGTAGGAAGTAAGTCACTGATGTCTACAATGTGTGCCTGGGACGCTGCTGATGAGCAGGATGTTGGTGCAGGATTTCTGTGGGATGGGAAATCTCTTTATTAAGAGGAAACCTGGGACAGTCTACATTTCTGTGTGACTGTGTTTTCCAATTGGAATTTTTGCAAAGTGGGATTGCTGTGCTTTGGGGCTGTGAATCATAGGCTTTGGTTTTGGGGGAGGAGCTAGCTGTGGTCCTATAGTGACCTGGCCTATGTGGATTCTGTTGCGTTCAGCTGGAAGCAGGGAAATGAAGGGAGGTAAGAGACACCCAAAGCGTAAGGGGTCATGGGAGCTGAAGGCCCCCATGCTGTATGCATCAGGCCAAAGGGTCCACACGGGATCTAAGAGGTGGAAGAGACTGAGTAGTTGTCCCTCGGTATCTGCGGGGGACTGATTCCAGGAGGCCCCGTGGATACCAAAATCCCTTATCTGAAATGATGTAATGCAACGAATACAGCCAGCCCTCTGCAGCTACAAGTTTTACATCTGCAGATTCAACCAATCAATTTCAATCCACAGGTATGGTTGAATCCATGGATACAGAGGGCCAACTGTAGTAGATAGTTTAGCTCGTAAAATCACACAGGCTAGAAGGTATGGTGTATTTGTTAGGATATCAATTTGTTTGCTTTACCCACTACCAAAAACAACTGTAGTTTAAACAAGACAGAGAGCATAAGTCGTGGAGGGCTAGGGCAGATCTGTCCCAGATCATTCAGAGACCCAGGCTTCTTCATGACAGAGCTCTGCTGTCCGCTGAATGTTGCTCTCATCCTCCTGACTGAAGAAGGCTGATGATCACCACGTCCACGTTCCAGCAAATGGGAAAAGGAAGGAAAGAGGAGGCGAGGGCTCGTGCTTCTTTTCTAGAGCATGACACAGAAGTCACATATCACTTTCTTTTACGCCTCATTAGCCAGGACTTTGTCTTATGGCCTCACCTAGCTGCAAGGGAGTCTGAGAAATGTAGTCTTTTCCTTCCCCCTGGGTGGGCATATGCCAAGCTAAGATAAAGGGACATAGGTAGGTAATCAGCAGTCTCTGCCACACATAGAAGCAGTTCCACCTGGGATGTTTACCTTGCTGCTTTGGAAACCTGCGGACTTGTATTACTTCCACGGGGATAGGATGAGCCCACTGCTTTTCTCTATTGCAGATCAACCCGAATGGTCCAGCCTGGTGCTGGTGGACGTTAGCGGTTCTTCCATTGGAAAGCCGAGCTCAGCTCCCGTTCCTAGCAATGAGGTCCTTAAAGGATCGACTGAACGGTATTCGGCGGGTCCTGGCCTTTATATCCCGAAACCAAAACTAGTGAGTGGATTGCTGCAAAGGAGCTCCCACACTCCCCCACCGCCCTGGGGGAGTCGTCTTGTAAATATATCTAATTGCAATAACATCTGAGAAGGAAGTATCAAACAGAGGCATTATCCTGCTATGAATCACAGAGAGAAATTAAGTAGAAAGAGCGAACGGATGTGACCTGTTTGAAACTTTCTTTCTTAAGATGCTTCTTGACATGCTGCACAACTACATGCACAGCAGAGGTTGTTTAAGAGCCCAGAAGAAAAAAAAATTTTTGATTTTGACATAAAAATTTTCTCAAAGTTTAAAGTGGTTTTGCTTTAATTTTCTGTCTTTCATAGATGAATGACTGTGTGGTTGAAATGTGAAGCCAAGTCACTAATCATGTTGTGCATTTTTTCCCTGACTTGTGGTCTCATTCCAAACAGTTCAGGTTTTACATGGCATTGTGTAAAATAATGTTCATACTTCTTTCTGTTTTAATAATTTATTTTTTGCACTACTGTATCCTTTTTCTCCTCATGTATGTATGTAACTATTAAGTGTGCATTACTGAAAATTATTTATTGATGTGGTTTTCCATGTACCTAGGGGGAAGTAACAATACTAGAAATGTGCAATATTGCTTTAACCGATTTTGCTATATTTGATCCCAGTTCTTGAACCATTTTTGTATCTATCAGGATCATGCTAAGATCATTTATCCTCACAGATTCCCTTTTGCTTTCAGCTTGAATCGAACAATATAAAATACTTAAGGGATTTGTTTTCGCTTATGGAATAAGCCAGGGTAAAGTAAACTAATCCACTTTCTACATGTTATACAGAGCCAGGCTGAAGGAATTATTTTTCTGGAATCAAGAGATGAATTAGAGGAGTGTCTTTTATTACAATCTATTATAGGCATTTATTTCTGCAATCTAATTATAAGTATATCTTAATTTCTGCCCAGTGCAGTTAAGAATGGAATTTTTAGGCAGGAGAATATTTAACCCTTCAGAGGGAATGGTTTTTGGTCTGGCGTGTCACAGTCATGCCCAGCTAGCCTCCACACCCCACCTTTTCCCAGGGTTCTGAGGATCTGGACCTGGCTACCATGTGTGGAAACACTTGATGAAGGACTGTCCATTATGAAAAGTGTAAAGAAGCCAGGAACAAAAGTAGAACCCTTAAAAAAATCCTCAAACTATCTTTTTGGTTTTTGAATCTTTTTAAAGGAAGCAGACAATCCATGATTTTATCTAAAGACTATCTTTCCTCCTAGGTGCAATGGGCCAGAGAGTTCAGTACAGGGGAAGAATAGTGGTCAGGAGGTAAGAGTGAGCCCTTGTCTAGCTGGTTTAGTGCTAGTTTGATGTCATTAGTGCCAGGAGAACCTGAAAAATACCTTGAGTCCAAGAGTGTTATAATGACAGAGTGAAAAGATTAGGGCAGGGAAGAAGTGAATCGTGTTGTTCCTCCCTTCAAGCAAATTATCCCCCCGCCACCATGTGATTCCGGACAGCTGCAGTGTGTGACTCACATGCGGCCCATCCACTCTGTTCCAGCCAGAGGTTAATGCTTCAAGCAATCAGTCTGACTTCTTCCATTACCACCTGTGGCCAGAAACAGAGAAGGGAGAATGAGATGATCCAGGTGACAAAAAAGAGATTCCCGTAAGCAGAAACCAAATGATCTTTTCTGCCCTTTCTTAATGAACACTGTGTTTTCAGAACACTCTGTTACCAGATTTGATGCTTGGAGCCCCACTGGGCTGGTAAAGAGTGAAAGTATAGGCGTGGTTACTGCCACCTGGTGCCCAACCACGTGGTCACAGCACAGTCCTAGTACAACTAGTTGCCTGATATCGAATGTAAATGAAGCAAAGAAAAGGGTCATAAATGTCTCCAGTTGCTAGATATGTTACTTTTGTGATTTCAGTTTCTCCCAGCCCGAGTTTCTCATCTAGGAAATGGTGGTGATAAATACTGCATATAGGGTTATAACATTAAATGAGATAATATATGTATATCACATAACATAGTGCCTAGCACATAGGAGTCATTTAACAAATGCTAGCTATGATTAGACCAGTCATAGCTGCAGAATGTCATTGGGACTATATTTGCATAAAACCCTGCCTTTACACACAATACCCATTTCCAACCTCTTTTAACTTTACTGGGGGAATCCACACCTTTGATTTCCAGACCATAACTTGATGATTTACATGTAGTTCCTTTGGGGGTCAAGTCTGTTTGGGAAAGTGAAAAGACTGGAAAACACATGAGAGTCAGAGATGAGGGAGAATTCTGTGCCAGGAAATGTTTCCTCTTTCAAGAGGGCTAAAAAGTAGCGTTGTTCGGAGGTGTAGAATTTCTGATAACATAGAAGCCTTAAGTTCTAGCTCTGTTACCATGACCAACTCATCACTCCCTGCTCTCTAAAATGTATAAAATTCCACATTACAGAATATTGCATGTTGCTAAGTGAGGACCCAACTCCAGCAAATGTAGAGCTCAGCAGGGCAGAATTGCACTTTCCTCTCAGTTAGCCTGGAGATGCATTGGGGTTATTTTGCAGCCAGCTTTGGTTTCAGTAGTGGTGGGAGGCAAGTTGCCAGGCTAAGCCTTGGCTTTCTTTGGTATGTATTTGAATGGGGTAATCAATTGGACATGACCATTTCACCGCTTGTAAATTGATTTTACTGCAAAGCTAGGGAATGAAGCATATACAGAGAAAAAAACATAAGGTTAAATCTAGACCAGAAGGGCACGACTTCCCCCTTGGTAGTTAGTGCCATTTATTTGGTTAGTTTATTCCTGCCTATTGTGACTGGCCTAGTCTTTTCCTAGTAGATTATTTTGTGTGTGTGTGTGTGTGTATGTGTGTGTGTGTGTATGTGTATATAGATGTATATAGATGTGTATATATATGTGTGTGTGTATATGTACATGTGTGTATATATATTAGGTACCAAGCAGACATTATGCCTTTCTGCTTTGTACTGTACTATTGCTGCTAGCTAATAACCAGCAAAATGTAGAAAATGAAAAATGATAAAACTAATTTTCTGTAGACAACTTGGAGAAAAGAGTGCTTGCCCCTTACTTGAGGGGGGGTGGCAGAGAACTGACTCTGTTGACAATTTGCCTTTTCTGAAGGCCGACTGCTTCTAGTCCTATGCTGCCTCAGCATGCTGGGGCTAGTCGAGTCACTCATTGCCTGTGTGGCACTTCCAGTTCTGCCTGTGGAGCCGGACTGGGCTCAGATCATCCCCTGTGACTGGCCATTGGAGCAATGGAGCTCTAAGGCTGGTTCACAGCACCCAGAGGTCTCTTATTGTCAATAGATCACATACTGTTGATGAACAGGAACCCAATGGGGACTGTGTTCCCCACCACCAACTCCATTTCCAAGATGGGAATGTTATTTGGGGACTTAATTCTTGAGTTCCCAACTTGTTGACTTTGCATCCATTTCTGTTTCCCAAGGCAGAATCATAGCAGAGGTGTGTGATCGAGATGCAAATGGAAGGCAGCCCAAATAAGGGAAAAGGACAGATTTTTCAGCCCATTCTTGGGCTTGAGGAGTGAGACTTTGATTTGATCAAAGATAGTTCTAAGAAGCAGCTGGCAGCATGGGCTGCAATTTGTGGCCCTTCCTGAGTGCAGTGAGAAATAAGGAAAGGAGCCAAGTAAAGTATGTATTTGGTTCCTCTTATAATGATCACTCCCACTGTTCGACTATTTAATAATCTGGATTATGCACATCCAGAGGTGAAATGAAGACATTTTCCCTTACAAATGGGTATTTTCAAATGCGCTAAGTTAACCTTGAGAGAGAAGTGCCTGTAATCTCTGTTCCTGGTGTCATTTTAAAGCTTTTGCTTCATGACTCTGTAGCCATTTAAAACTTTGTCGCAGCAAATGTGATTAACAGAAGTTTACAAAGCAACACTGTAGCTTACGCATCATTTTTAAAGTTGCCTGACATTTATCTATCGTCAAAGCGACAATAATAAACAACAACAAAATCAAAGGAAAGCAAATAGGTCAATGTGGCATCATAGGCTTACCTTAGATAAACTAGTTCCATCATTTTCTGCAGTTCTCAGTAATGCCAGGATTAAAATATCAAGCAAGCCATTTAAACAGTGGCAAATGTGTCTTTGTGTTTGTAATTCCAGTTGTTTCTTATGCAGCCACTTTACTCTTGCACTGTAATGAACTGAAAGGGGAATTAATGCTTTTGTTTTCCTTCCCGTATTGCTATTCAACTACCTCTATATGCTTGATGTCTCTTTAGGGTCTTCTTTCCTCCAAATCTGTGCAAAAGAAGTTTCAGCTCATCTATGTTGTAATAACAATGTGATATAGACAGTCTCTGTGAAAGCTTGTTGTTCATTAAAAAGTGTTTCCTATTGTCTCACTTTGTATCTAGCACAACTGTACCTGTACTTTAGGGCAAGAATTGCTCGAGTTACTTCAGTATCTTTTTGTTGAAGCTGAATAGAAGGGAAAGTGATCAGAACATATATTTTGTTCTTGTTCCTATTGATTGTAATGCGTTTGACTGGAAGATCTTGTAAGAAAATAGACCTGCGCTCAGAAAGCAAGCTCTTATGTATGTGACAGTGAGGCAGGTGTGACCTGATTAAATTAATTGTTTAAAAATGCACCAGAAAAGCTTGTTACTACTAATTATGTGGAAGCTTTTTGCTAATAATCTGCTCCTAGTTTATTTGTCAATCCATCCATATATTGGGTTTGCTTAAAGCAGAGCGTGCTACCTACTGTGTTTTCTCTGGCATGATAAAATGTTCATGAAAGCAAAGTACACGTTTTTATTTCAATTAAATGGTTTCTCAACACTAGGCTAAAGCTAAGGCCCGCAGCATGAACCCTTTGACAGGAAAATTGGTAAAACTGACTGGGACAATGAGCCATATTGACCAAACTGACTCCAGCCCGAGGGCTTTGGCAGCATCTCATCCCCTTTACTGCACAGATTTTGGTCTTGTGCCATCGATGACTTTATACAGGTTCTGTTTTACCACCGAAGAAGAGAAGACACAGGAGTAGAGCAATTTAAAAAAAAAACCCAAAACGACAGAAAACTCCCCTTGGGCCTGACCTTGTTCTTTGTAACAGGATTTTCTGGGGGTAACTGAGAAAAATCAGAACTCCTGCCCAACCAGGCCCCAGAGGGAATGCTTGGCTCTGTTGGCCCTCACCCTTCTGTGCCTAGCCTGCAACTCTCTGGTTCTCATGAGATAGAGCACATGCTGGCCGAAGGTACAATCTTCCCTCCAAGGCAGTTCTTCTGCCCAGAGTGCCTGCCTAATTCTCTCTGGAGAACTAGATTGGATCATCTAAAAAGAAGATCTTGCTTGAGCAAAGAAAGCCTAAACCAACACTTTCTGCTTCCTCTCCTCTGGGCTCCACTCTTTGAGTTCCCCAGGGCAAAAGAGGCCTCCCTAGAAGGAATTCCCAGTCTCAAAACAAGGTAGGAGCAAGAGAAGGGAAGGCCAAATGCCTAGACCCACAGGCTTCTAGATATTTAAACTTTCCCTTCCTCCCTTATGGTTTTTAATTCCATCACTTCCAGGAGGGGCTGAGGTGGGGTGGGAAGGGGCTGGTGTTAGTACTCTCCATACTGGCTTCTTCCAGGTAACACAGGAACTTCCCAGCCAGACTTGTCCATGGTCAGCCTAACGCAGAGGCTTGCCCTGGTCCAGGCAGAAAAGTGCAGGCCCCAAGGAGCCCTGCCTCTAGATCCTGAAGCCCACTTCTCCCAGCCTTTTCAGTTTTCTGTTAACTGATGTCCCCATTTCAACCGGTTCTTACATTGACTGGCCACCCATGTTCACTATCCACCTATACACGTCTTAGCCAAAGTCATTAGAAAGCCCTGGGAAACTCTGTCCTCTGCTTACTGAACTGCTGCCCTCTCGCCCTCCTACAGAACACCACCTGCCTCCCAGTAAGTCAATATCCACAATTTCTGCATACCACAAGTGCAGTGAAATTAAGTCCTGAAATCACTTACTTAACCTAAGTCTAGTTTGGCTATAAAAATCTTGCTTCTCTTGGATTTTAGAGGTGCATGATGGGAATATTCAACACAGCCATGGGAACTGGGGAGATCACTGCTTCTTTGGCCCATCAAGCTGCCCACTGCCACGCCTGGCAGGCACCTGCATTCTCAGGACCATGTACTCTTCCTCTAAGCCCCAGTGAGCACTTTCATAAGAGGACCAGGGCTGCAGGTTGGGGGAGCATGAAGTCGGCAAATGGAGTTAAGCTCTTCAGTTTTAGTGGTCTACAGGGATGAGTTCCAACAGGGAGGGGTGGGAGTAAGAAGGGAGGAAGAGAAGGGTGTGGACTTTCTCATTAGATCCTGACTATAACCTGTGAAGTAGATCTCCAGTCCCATGTTATAGGGGAGTCAACCGCAGCCCTGGGTGCTTACATCACTTGCCTATGGTCATACAGATTAACACCCGGGCAATCTGACTCCAGAGCCCACACCCTTAACCACTATCATGAGCCGCCCATCACACGGTGCCACAGACCCAGGAGAACAACTCAGCTGGTGGATACCTGGTGGGGAAGCTGTAGTGAGGATGACAGTGAAAGAGCGGCAAGAACAGCTCCCATCTACCAAATGTGAACTATGTGCTGGGCACTACCTCTTGGTACCTTGTTTAGTCCTGAGGTGGGTGCTGTTATCACCCATCTCTTACAGAGGAGGACTCTGCGACTCAGAAAAATAAAGCAACTTGTTGAAGCCGCATGGCTCAGAGGCAGGGAGGCTGGGCTTGGAATCCAGGCTGTCTGACCCCACAGTTGTTATTCTCACTCTGCAAGTCAGACTGTCTCTCATGGAGCCCATGGCTCTTCTCACTTCTTAGGCTTTCGGTTTCCTATAATCAGCTGCCCCCCATAGGCATTTATCTCATTTAATAGGAAGACCAGAAACAAGAGATTTCAGGGTTGGTTCATAGGTCCAATAATCCCATCAAGGACCTGGTCTGTTTCCATCTTTCCTGCATGTTTTTAAAGCCTCATTATTAATGAAACCACTTCACAAAGAAAAGAAGGCTGTCAATCTAGTCCTACCTGCTGGGGGCCAGATGCCTAAAGGGGAGGGGTTTTCTGGGCCAGCAGCAATACAGGGCTATAAATTCATGGACGGAGGAATTTTTAATGTAGAAAAAGGTACTTTGAATTCTCTTTGGAACAGGTTGTAACATCTTACTGGTTCCCTCATTAATTATGAGTTAAATAAAATCTTTGACATGTGTTCAAAAAATAAGTGGAAAAGGGAGGAGGGTCTTCTTATGCTCAAAGTTCAGATATGAGGGGGTTCACCAAAGGCCTTTCCACCTATAGGAACTGGCAACAAACTAGAGGCTCAGTAACAGTGGTAATTCTTCGTCCAGGTCTGCCAAGGCAGTAACACCTCCAACTCATTCACTTATTAATGGAACAAATATTTACAAGACACATTAAATGCTAGGCACTGGGCTACAGAGAATAAAACAACACGGTCTGTGCCCTAGGCCTAGGGAAGAAAACCCAGAGCGTTACTTTCCTCAGAGGAAAGGCACCTAATCTTGCTTGGGGCGGTATTCAAGGAAGGCTCCCTTGAGGAGGTGATGAAGCTGAATCCTGAAGGATGAGAAGTTTTCCAGATGAAAGAGTAGAGAGAGGTTGAAGAACATTCCAGGCAAAAGAAACACATGAAAAAAATCTAGTGGTCCATAAAGAGAGCACTGGCCAGCTGAGTGGCATATTGTGAGTAGTTCAGCCCGGCCAAGCCCAGGGCTCAAGGCATGGCAGTTCCTGACAGGGAAGCAGAGCCCAGTTTCTCACACTTTTGTTTTATCCTGATTGAAACCACCAGCTGGTCTTTGGGGAGGTCTGTGCAGCAGGCTTCTGGGAGAAGGGGGAGGGCTAGCATATGAAAGCGCAGCTTGCTGGCCAAGTCAGGGTTTATTGGGCAACCGCCATGGGAGTCCTCTGGGCACAGCCTGACTTCTGGTCCTGAGCCTAGGAGGCCCGTTAGGGTTTGCACGAGAGAAAGCGAAGTGGGGTTTGGGGGGATGGACATGTTTGGAGGAGTGATTTGGGTATTCAGAGGAGGCCAGGGTGGGGCGGAGAAAGGAAGGAGTTGGCAGGGCTGGAGTGAAGGGTTGTGACTGATGAGATCTGGAGTCTTCGGGATGATGGATCCAGATGAATCTCCTCATCTTGATCAACTGCACATAAACCAGGGCCCCAGCCGTGGTGCGCTGCCTCCTCCTGGCTCACAAAAGCCAACTGTTAGGATTTCAGCATTTTACCAGCCAGATGTTAAATACAGCCATTATTTTAATAAGTTATATAAGCTTACAATTAAATAAATTACATTAAAAACAAGGTAACAAATACTCAATGTTTGTCCCTTCTGAATTGTTTTACTATTTTTTACTCTCATCTTTGCTTTTGAAGTTATTTGGTGTTCCTGCATCTGTAGGTGGAAATGGTATATAACAGTATGCCACACACTGAACACCTCTTTCCAAGTCCACGTTCGGTGACAGCAGGTTATTAGCTGAAATCAACCGCAGTGGGAGATGTACATCACACTAGAAATTAGGCTCCTTTCCCAGAGAACTGGCTGCTACATTTTTACCAGCATAGCGCTGGCTCTGGGTCATTTTCCCTTTCTCTGTCTCTAAGCTTCCCCAATGCCAATAGCTGTTTTCAGGAAAAAGCAATTCTGAAAACTAACTCATGTGGACATGTGAA
This sequence comes from Camelus ferus, assembly GCF_009834535.1. NCBI lineage: Eukaryota > Metazoa > Chordata > Mammalia > Artiodactyla > Camelidae > Camelus > Camelus ferus. The sequence continues at coordinate 93,988,064 of NC_045732.1, read as the reverse complement.
GTGCTAGGAGTCCAGATTTCTGGTTTGGGCTCTTAGATAATTTCTTTGAGCTTTAACAGAGGTCTTCTGGGGATGCTATGATGGTGTGATTGACAGACATTTTCAGACCAACCTTTTCCGTGGCTGTTGAAATGGACATAATAGACAGTAATCCCCTCTGTGCTTTTGTTTAAGGTCATCCCTCCACACCCACCTCCTTCAAACCACAAGCCTGAAACCTTCCCCCCAGCCTAGGATTTCAGCGGAATTAAGCAGCTGAGTCCTCATCATTCATCCCACTACGATAATGACAAAATGGACTGACAGGCCTTCAACCCAGGAGCTCTCAGCTAGAGAGGTTTACTTTTACCCCCAGTACACAAGGGTAAGTAATAATAATAATAATAATAGCAGGAGCAGATAATATATGTTGAGTGCTTACTATGTACCAGGCACTCACAACACTCACAACAGTCCTAGAAAACAAATACCATTACCATTCCTATTTTATAGAAGAGGCGACTGAGGCTCAGAGAGGTTAAGGAACCTGCTCTAAAGCATAGCGCAATCAAGCAGTGAGTGAGATATGAATTCAGGCCGTCTGCTTCCAGAGTGTTTCTTTCTCACCATGGCAGGGAGCTTTCTCCCATCAAAGCTGTCCTCATGCCTCTTCCCCTGGCTTGGCCCTGCTTCGGCCCCTCCTCTCTCTGACCAGCCTATTCTCTCTCCCTGTCCATTGTGGGAATAGCACACCTAGGGGCTTAGATGTATGGCTGAACTTGACCGTTAAGTGAGAAAATCGCAGAAACTGAGAAAGTCCCAGACCATTCCCATTTTACGATCCTTCCAATGTATTAAAACAAAGAAAAATATGAGGAAATGCCAAAGATAAAGTTACAAATTTGTAGTAACACATTCATACATTTAATATAGAGCAGTTTAATGCAATATTATTTTGCTATTCGTAAGATAAGAGGGCAGCTGTTTAATGAGGATAGAATTTGTTTTGCAAGGTGAAAAATTTCAAAGGATCTTTTGCACAACAGTATGAATATAGTTAACACAACTGAACTTTACTTAAACTTGATTAAGATGATATATTCTATGTTATGTGCTTTGACCCCAATTTAAAAAAAATCTTATAGTGAGGATATGGGAAAAAAAAAAGAGGAAATGCCAAAGAGAAAGTTACAGAATTTGTGGTAACACACTGACACGTTTAATTACAGAGCAGTTTAATACAGTATGATTTTACTATTCAGAAGAGAAATTCAGGATTTATATAAAAATTAACTTGAATTGCACTCTATGCAGTGTCGTATGACACCAGCTTTAAGCTGTATGATGAATGCTGTCTTTGTCCAGACCTATCAGTGCAACTCTGTGAATGTATGAAAAATAGCCTCGTTGTGAGATAACTTCAAACACTGAGGTCTGTCATGAATGTAAGGTCTTCATCAAACAGCTTTCTTCGCTGCCCCAGCCGTGTTTGGCCCAGACCTGACATGAGGCTTCTGGTGACAGAGGGCCTCTCACAAGTACCATCAATTTCACGCTCAGTTTCACAGCTCTGACTCACACTGTAGTTTCCAGAGGGACCCCACAAGCTTGAAAGTCCTTCCAGGCCAAGACAACCTTCTCCTGACTTTTTGATCATCTGAGCAGATGGTTTGACCTTATTTCATCAGTCTTTATATTGCTGTATCTCATCGGTTATCACCATTATTGTATCACACACAAACGCAGAACATTATGTACCTGCTCTTTAGAAAAACATACATACATACTATTTTGAATACACTTTGCATATATACAGTTTACAGTTGGAATCAATGAAGCCCATTCATGTGCTCTCTATAGAAGAACTCTCCATACACCGAAGTCCACACTCTGTGATAGGAGGTTCTAAGCCATGATTGCTTGAGGCCACCAAGGTTAATACAAGAGCCCCATAATATTTTAGTGATTTGGTGGTGGTTCAGCATACAGGATAACATGCTAAATTTGAACTTGACCCAAACTCCCAAACTTTCCCCATCTCACAAGTTTGAGGACTGCCTCTCAACCCCTCCTTCTTGCTTGGTCTCCCTGGCATGCTGACCACCTGGCTACAGCCTAGAATTGACCCAGCAAACAAGCAAATGTAAATATACATTGAGTCTCTCTGGGGCCATTCTGTGTATACAGAAGATGTATATAAGTCATTCTGCCTTTGAGAATCTGCTAAGAGCCATGTACACAGGCACATATATTGAGGGCTCTTAGACCCTCTGACATGCTCTATTTGCCCTCTGGCTTCTGACCTGGGCCCTTCTTGGAAATCGTCATTCTCTGACTCTAGGGTCTAGACTAAGCCCAATTGGACATTCACTTTCTGCTTTCCCCCCACTGTTTTTTCCCCTCTGGTAGTGTCTGTCCTTGCCCCACCACACCTGAGCTCTCTCATCTTTGATCCATAGTTATATTTCCCCCCAGCTTCCCTCTTTTTCTCTTTAACCCTTATTTTCTGAGGCTTGCATTTACACTATTTTGGTATTTTGGTCTCAGCCCCCCCCTTTTCCCAACAGCCTCTGAACACTGCCTGCTTGGCACAGCTCATGGTTTCCAGCATCTCCCACAAATGGGCTTTGTCTCCCTCTCCTGAAGTGTTTCGTTATGGCTTCACAATACATATTTGCATTTTGATTATGATTTCCATGGATTTTGGCTTTGCAAAAACAAAAACCTGCAACTCAGGAAGCCATGTTGATGTATTTTTCAAAAGTCCCATTCGTCTATCCTCCACTGGCTTCCACCATTCAAAACCCCTCGTTTGCCAAGAGTGTCCTCACACCTCTCCCCACCTCTCCCATCTCTTAATTGTGGGACTAAAGCCTAGAACATTCTGTTTATTTGGCTAAAGAAAAGAGGTCATCAGATTGAGCCCAGAGATGTATATGTGGGGGCTCAGAAGTGAAACAACCTCATTTCACTCTTTTTAAACAGAATGTTAGCTAGGTTACTTCTACTAACAGCCACCCATTGGGGAAAATTAATGACTATCAATTTACAAAACAGGATTACGGAAATTCACAAAATGAGAGCTAGATAGACAAACTCTTGGGTTGACGCTCTTCATTGACCTAGAAGTACACTGCAAAAAGAAAATAGTGTATTTCTGATAATGAAAACTTGGCCTCTGTACCTAGCTTTTTTAGGTTAACAGTGGTGCATATACACTGTCCCTTCAAGGGCAGCAGGACCACATTCTAGATCACTTTCTTCCGAGCTTATCTGGAGGAACATGCGAATCAAATCTTCCTAGATAACTCCACTCATCTGGTCCCTGGGACAGGAGTTGAGACTTGCATAAGAACCAGCTGCCATTAGATGAGCGAATTTGAAGTTCAGTAGCACGTCTAGAAGAGTATCAGATCAGAAGATTTAAGAACTCCAGATGTTTTAATCTGGGAAAGTGCAGCCACAAAACTTGCTGGGTCCTCAGTAGAGGACTCGGTAGAGAAGAAAAAGTAGCTGGTATTAGATGAGATTAGGGGTGGGGGGAGACAACCTGGTTTGTCCTTAGAAAGGTCGAGGGAATGGAGTAGTGAGCCATCCCACACTAATAGTGCCCAAGGCAGGGTGGCGAAGTCCCCACTGATGAGTACTGGGGAGGTGGGAGGTGGGCAGAGCCTCTCTAGCAGCAACAATGGTTGCATCAAGATGGAGTTTAATGTTGAGACCATTAACGGGCAGGCTGCCTCGTCTAGTGCCCATTGAAGGCAACGTAGTAATGTCCTGAACGGGCTCGCTCTACAGTGTCATGATCATTGTTCTTGCTTACATAGACATGGGCTTGGCTCCCCAGCTCTCCCAAGGACTCTGTGAGCTACCAAGAACCTTTAAATAAATACATTTTCTCCCTACATCAGTTAGCGATTGTTCCTGTAGCTTATAATTCAGACCACCGACTGCTATGATTCAGGTCTGCATCTGTATCCTGAGAGTAACTCAACTGCAAATGTCCCTAGGTATCAGGGACATTCAAAGCTGGATAGGTGATGGCCTTGGGGTTCTCAGTAGTCATGTGGTTTTGGGCAGTGCTCCCCATCAGAGCTGCCGGCAAGAGGAAGCCCTGACTTGAGGTTTTTGTTTTCTTTTCTCCTCCCTACTTTCTTTTGGTCCTCCTTTTTTTTTTTTTTAGTTCTTCCTTTTCATTCCTCATCCTTAGCCAAGGCTTTGTCTAGGACACTAGGCTCTACAAACATTGTTCAGCCCCAAGAGGGGCCTTTGGGAGCAAGGAAGCTGTGAGTCCTGCTGAGTCTGGGATGTCTTGGGAATGAAAGCTGCCTTGGGATGTGTTCCCCCTCCACCCTCTCCCAACCCTTCTTGGACGAAGACTGGTAGATAAGGATAATACGCCTTTATTTTTGTGTAAATATTGATCCTCTATTACTTGGAAACCAAAGGTCAGCCTGAGACAAAGCGGCAGCTCTAGAATATCCATAAAGGAAGGGCATCTATATCTCTATTAAGGACAGCAAACGGTTACTAGTGGGAGGTGGACCAAGAAGGAGGGGCAGTGTGTGTGGCCAAGGGGGGCTGTCTTGAAACGGAATTTACATAGCAAGCACACTACTTCTATTTACATGGTATATGGTAGAGGAGCAGAAATAGCAAAAGTCTCCAAATATGTTCTTTTTTTACCCTCTACCAATATTTAAAAATGTGGGTTATCCTTATCAAAGATGGCTTTTCATATTTTAATTTAGGGGTAACTTTGGGAGACAGATGGTTATAGTGGGGTCTATATAGCTCTCCCAAGCTACTGCTTGGTGCCACCACTCTTGGGCAAGAGGCATCTAGGGCCCCCAATCTTAGATCAGAAGGCTGTTATTCAGCCTCAAGTTCAATTATTGCTCCTAGGGACTTGGGCTGTTCCTCAGCCACCTGCCTGGGGCCTGAGTTCTGGTTGCCTGGGCACAGGCCTCTGCTCATTGGTCTCCCAAGCACAGGATCCAGGGCTCCTGTGGCCTCATTCCTTGGACCTGGAACATAGTCTTTAGCTGATTTCCAATGTGGTCTCAGGCTTGCCAGACTTCTGATACCTCCAACTCTACTTTGGCATATCTTATCAATTCCCTGATCTTCGCTACTCCATTCCAGCCTGTGGAATTCAAGCATGATCATGAAGTCAGCCCTTTGGCAACAACGTGCACAATTAGAGATAATTCCCAGGTTATTTTTTCTCCTTCTGGGTAACTCAAGAGGATTATTTGATTGAAAATGTAAAAATACAAGACAAAACAAAAAACCAGGGGACAGCCTGAATTTGTCTGAGGTAGAAGGCTTTCAAGCATTCACTTAAAATATACCCAATCTCTCATCGGATAGTTGATTTAACTTTGTTTTAACATTTTATTAGGGGAAAAAAAAGGTCAGTGGAGCAAAGGTTTCTATAGCAACCTGGCAGCCACACCTCTTGTAACCTATGAAATCATTAGATTATGAGTGCAACTAGGTCAGAGAAGGGCTTTATGGGAATTGACTGACCAATGGTTATATAACTGGAATAAGGGAAGGTTCCAGCCCACTCATCGAGGAGACAAGTAGGCATTTACAACGCCTGAGGCTGTGTCATATGGCTCTATTGTTAGGAGGGCCTCAACTCAGGGTTGGGAGTATATAGGTTGTGCACATGTCTTTAGGATGGGAGGTGGTGGGGGCAGTGCCCTAAACAGTGGAAGGGCAAAACCTGAGAAAAGAGAAAAGTTAAGGCTTAAGTCTGAAAAGCCTGGTGCTGCTCAGACTAGGTCATCCCTGTTGGTCTGGCTCCCTGGCAAGGGTAGGCAGGCCTTTTTTAGGGGATGGGAGGAGGGACAGATGATTACAAGCCAGCTGTACTTGAGAGTAAAGTGACATGTGGGTGAGAAAATGCAGACCAGGATGGGCATGCTGGCAGGTACCAAAAAACCAAACCAGACCAAACCAAACCCCTATGCCTGGGAACCTGAAGATTTGCCAAGGTTCAAAGGGCTAAACTGCCCCACAGACACATCCTCCGCAGCCCTCCTTCTCCCCTATCTCACAGCCTCTGACAACAATCGGAACTTCCTCTGAATGCTTACAAGTGTCATGTAGAAAACTGATGATTAATACAGAGACTGCTGGAAATGAATACCCACCATTAGTTTCCCTTATCTCGGCAACACCTCTGCAAACCAGAGGTAAATAGATGAATCAACCCACTTTCACTTACTGTGGGGAATGGCGTTATATAACGCAGCTGTTTTATTTTGCACCTGCGGATGAGAACAGGCTTTGACTTAAAGAAATTTGTTTCCAGTCTGGGTCATATGATGAAGGAGAGAGAGAGAGAGAGAGAGAGGCATTCTATTTTCTCAGCATCCTGTGGGAGGAAAGCCTGATCAACAATCAACATGAGCCCCACCATAGGGGCCAGAGTCCCCATTCTCCCCAACCACGGGAATGCTGAGAGACCGGTCTGGGAGGCTGCCCAAGTCCTGGGACCCTGGAACTTGCTTCTTTGTCAACCTCCTTTGGGTCTCACAACCTACCTCTGCCCTCCCATCCCCCAAACATATTCAGGCACCCTATTTGTGCCTTTGATCACATTTGTCTGACAGAAGGCAGGTGTGGGAGACTAAAGAATGTTTAACTTCATGGGAGTGGTGGTGAGGGAGGTTAGTTTGGGATAACCACCAGAGCTACAGCACTCGTGTGTTGGCTCGAATACTAAAGCCCAGGGTCATTTCCAACTTGCTGAGTGACCTTCAGTCTTCTATGAGTCACAGCTGCAGCTGAGTCAGAGGCAGAAGAAGAGAGCCTGTGTTTTCTGCTTATAAACCTTTCTTATTCCCTCCCCCTAGTCTTCCCAGTTACTCGAGGAAGGGGCTCTGTCTTCTATTATTATCACAACCAATGTCGTGATGGCTTTGGAGTCACAGAGGTCTGTCATTTACTGCCTGTAGATGACTTCCTCTGCCTGGGGCTACATTTCACGATCAACAATGTGGGGAGAAAATAGTACCTTGTAGTGTATCACAGGATGACTGTGAAGTCTAAATGCAGATCAATCGTGTAAATATTTCAGAGTTCCTGTCACATACTAAGTACTCAGTGAGTGTGAATCATTATTAAATTATTCCCCCAAATTATTTTGGAATTTTTTAAAGAAATTCCTCTATTACGAGCTTGCTTAGTGAGAACCGTTTCCTCAGAACCTCATCACCCTGGAGGAAGAGGCAATGATCCAATTTGACTTCTGCCTCCTAAAAGTTAAGGACCAGCACTAAGCATGTGTTGACCACATCAAAGGGCACATACACCACCAAGCGACACATGAAACAACACATGGGCTTCTCTCTGGCCTCCTCTGTACACGGTAAGGAGCAGATTATGCATTAACTACCTTCTGCTTGTTGGACTTCTGCTAGGGGAGGACATATCCCAGGGTTCTCCATGTTTATGCTAATGGAATGGTTTGTCCAACCCGCATAGAAAAATGATGGTGCACCTCACTGTCAGTAGAATCTGTTCTTTGGCCACCTGGGTGCCCCCTGGGTTCCTTGCATACTTGACATCCCTTATAGATGTTCCCCTGGGAGATGTCCCTTGGGTGCCCTGACATCATACTCAACCAATGGAACTGACTAACTCTCAAACTGAAGGCTATTTTGCTAGTTTCTTCCTTTGGAAACAGCACATTAATCAAGATGTTTCCTTCCAAACTTCTTTATTTATCTCTTTATTTTTTCCTTCTTTTTTTTTTTTTCCTTCAGAGATGGGGAAGTCTACCAGTGAGATTTTATGAAATGTTGCTAAGTCTTTTCCACAACAGGTTCAGTGAGCCAATTTCAGGGCTGAGTGTGCTTTTAATACCCCCCAAAATCAATAAGGACCAATTTCCCACATAGCCTTTCAATACGGGATTTTTAATCATGAGAAATCGACCAGCTTCCAAGCTCCAGAGACAGGTTTTTTTCAGGAACCAAGTTTCGGGACTGGTTCATACACACAAAGCCAAAGGCAAGATCAGTGCGATGTTATAATTATTCCAGACACAGTTGTCAAAGAATTATTGTGTGGGAGCCTCTGAAGCACCCCCATGTGTTCCAAATGCAAATGGTAGAGGCACATAAATGTCGATGATCAGCGTGGGCTCCGCAGCCTCATTCAGCGTGCAAATGTCACTCTCCAGGGCTGTGCCATCCTCCTCTATGGTCACTGCAACCTCCCCCCACCACAGACTACAACCATGGGCAGAAAAACCCTCAAGTACTGCTGAAGAGCCTGGACAGATTTTCCTCTGATCACCTCATGGGTATTTTTTGTGAGGGGGAAGGAGGTAATTAGATTTATTTATTTAGTTATTTTAACAGAGGTACTGGGGATTGAACCCAGGACCTTGTGCATGCTAAGCACGTACTCTAACCACTGAGCTATATCCTCGCTGCTCATGGATCTATTTTAAACCAGTAATTTACAGATGTCAGTTTTCCTCACTTTGGGGCCAGTAGGAGGCAGGGAGAGTGGACTTTTCTGCAATAGGGAAGTTACGGAATTGTTGTGGAATGATATTTAAAATTGGACAGGCCCTTCGAAACCATCTAGTCCAATGTCTTCATTTTTTATGAGTGAATAAACTAAGGTCCAGAGAGATTTTTGTCACTTATCCAAGGCCATTATGGCTATTTAGTGACAGAATCAGAACTAGAATCCAGGACTCTTGCCATCCAGTTCAGTGCTCTTTCCAGGACAGCATGTACTTTCACTGTAATACCATGTATTTTAACGTAAATAATAACAACAAATACTTTTTGACCACTCCCTATGTGCGAGGAATTCTGCTAAGAATTTAAGTGCATTATCATATTTAATCGGCAAAACAGCGCTAAGAGTTAGGGACTTATATTTTACCCACTTTACAGACAAAGAGATGGAAGCTTAGAGCGTGGTCAAGTAACTTGAGCCAACATTACCCATCATACCATACAACTTTTATTTTTTTCTTTGATAATGGCTGCTCTCTTGGACCTTTTTTTTTAATTGAACTATGGTTGATTTACAATATTGTGTTAATTTCTGGTGTACAGCATAGTGATTCAGTTATACACTTATATATATTCTTATTCATATTTTTTCATTATAAGCTATTACAACCTATTGAATATAGTTCCCTGTGCTATATAGGACCTTGTTGCTTATCTATTTTGTATATAGTAGTTTGTATCTGCTAATCCCAAACTCTTAATTTATCCCTCCCCCCTTTCCACTGGTAACCATAAGTTTGTTTTCTGTATCTGTGAGTTTGTTTCTGTTTTGTAAATAAATTCATCTGTACTCTATTTTAGCTTCCAAATATAAACAATATCATATATTTGTCTTTCTCTGTCTGACTTACTTCACTCAATATGATAATCTCTAGGTCCATCCATGTTGCTGCAAATGGCATTATTTCATTATTTTTATGGCTGAGTAGTATTCCATTATATCTATATACCACAACTTCTTTATCCAGTCATCTTTCAATGGATATTTAGGTTGTTTCCATGTCTTGGCTATTGTAAATGGTGCTGCTATGAACATCGGGGTGCATGTATCTTTTTGAATTAGACTTTTCTCCTGATATATGCCCAGGAGTGGGATTGCTGGATCATATGGTAAGTCTATTTTTAGTTTTTTAAGGAACCTCCATACTATTCTCAATAGTGGCTGCACCAATTTACATTCCCAACAGTGTAGGTGGGTTCCTTTTTCTCCACACCCTCTCCAGCATTTATTTGTAGATTTTTTGATGATAGCCATTTTGACCAACATGAGGTGATACATCACTGTGGTTTTAATCTGCATTTCTCTGATAATTAGCAATGTTGAGTATGTTTTTGTGTGCCTATTGGCCATCTGCATACAACTCTTTCAATATTTAATTTACTAAACTAACCTAATCCAAGGAGAAGAATACTCAGACTCGAGGGGATATTTACATTGACCAGAATCTATAAGGCAGAATGTCAGAATTTATATGTACATTTTTTTTTTCCTGGGAAGATGATTTCCTCCATTAAGGCTTGCAAATCTATTTCTGAGAGGTCTTTCCCTCTTCTGAATGCACTCATTGACATTCACCATTACGTTTAGGAATGGCACTGTCCAAACATCCCACTGTTCCTTGGCAGGAAAGTCAGAGCTAGTGGATGGAGTTGGTAATCTGGAGAGTTAGACTTCAGTCTCAGTTATCCTTTCAGAGGCTCAGTTTCCCCTGGGCTTAATACCCACCTTTCTGACACACAGAGTGACTATAAAGACAATGAAAGGAAATAAGTGAATGTTCTTTGACAAGTTACAAGTTATCATTTGTGATGGTTACTTTTACGTGTCATCTTGACCCGGCCACAGGTCTTTTTGAGACGGAAAGTAGGTTAGTCGTTTCCCAGGGATGGGGTGGAGGTGGGGCATAAAGAAAAATGGGTTTTAATGGCTAATGGCAACGGGTTTCTTTTAAGGTGATGAAAATGTTGTAAAATTAGATTGTGGTGATGGATGGATTCATAATTCTGCGAATATACTCCAAAACATTCAATTGTACGCTTTAGGTGAGTGAGTCGTATGGTGTGTGAATTAAGTATCAATAAATATGTCAAAAAATAAGGAAGCCTTCCATGGCTCTTCCTGCCTGCCTTGTTTCTCACCACTGTTCTACATCTATCCCAGCCTCTGGCCAAACCTCAGTAAACCCCAATCATCATCCATACATTCCTGCCTCTACATTTGTTCAGTCTCATCTAATTCCATCCTATTTCTTTTCTGGAAATCTCATCCATCTTCTGAGACTCATTACTCTTCACTTCTTAATGATCAGATACTCTAACTTGTTTTGTAGTTATTGACCTATGCCCATTATTAGACTAGAATGCTTTGAGATCATAGTTCACGTCTATTTGGCTACATTGCTGCCGCACCTAATGTGGCAACAATTAGGCATTGAAAAGTTTCCCTTAAAACTGAGGAGGAACAGCAGGACTTTTCCTCCAGCTCTTTTTATCTTGACAATGCTACAATTTTCAGTTATTGTAAACTTTTGAACTTTAGTTCTTAGTCTTAGTCAATCCTCTGACCTCAATAGTTTTTACAGCCATCTCTGAATTCCTGCCAAGTTTTTAGTCTTTTGTTAGCCATATGGTCTTGGAATGCTGCGACCTAATCTTCTACAACCATGTGATTAAATATATATGTATATATGTGTGTATGTATGTATGAGAGAGAGAGAGAAAGAAAGAGGGTGAATCTATTGTGTGCCAGATACTGGGAGGATACCAAGATGTAAAAATCATAGAGTTAAATGAGTTCCAGTCCTTGTGGGTGAAGATGAAGGTGAGCGTATATGGACACAGTATACAGTAGACTCAGAATGCACATAGGACGTAGCGATACCCTGCAATGAGAGACTGCTGAATGCCAGCATTGCTCTCCTCAACCCACCTCCCCCCACAAGGTACATGGACCTTTTTAGCTGCCTCAGTGTGCTTTGAGGCCATATTTAATTTATAGATTAGCTTGCTTAATTTCCAAACATAGTGCTTTTCAAATGTCTTCTTCTCATCAAGTATATGGGTTTGGGTTATTTTTCCTCCCTTGATTATGTATTAACTTGCTTGTACGCAGATTGATTTTGTTTATTGACATATTTTAGACTTTCTGTAGTCCCTTTTCTAAAAATTGAATATTAATATATTGAGGCCTCTGATTGCTTAATTTAGAAGACATGCTCTCTAGCCATCGGATCAAGTTATACAACATTTCACCAATAACCTACAGAAATAGAAAACGCCCATTTTATCATCAGTGGCTTTATTTGATCAAGCTTAAGAATGTTTTCACCAACTGAAGGTGAAAGTCTTAGGCCAAAGATGTTCTTAGAAATAAAGGGGACAAAAACACAGATTTTCTAATTCAGGAATTATCCAATATTTACTTCTATTGAAGTCACATCTACTTACATTCCTAAACTTACTATAAATAAACGTTTTTAAAAATCCTAAAATAGTTTGAAGTAACCCTAACTTTGCTTATACTCCTGCAATTCTCTTTTGCTTTACATGGTACCAACAAAAATGTTTGGGAAAGGGGGCCCAAATGGGTAAAAGACATGCCAGGAACATCAGTCAAAAAGCACAGCACAGGGAAACCAACCATAGAAATGCCTAAGAGACTCTGTACTCTGATTAACAGAGGGTTAGAGAGAATCTATCATTTACTATGTTTTGGCCCTTATAAAATCGCCCCTATATTATGTGAATCCACTTTCCTGCCCTGGTCCTATTAATGATGCTCTTCTAAGTGAGGGTGTCACTGGATGTCTTGTTTAAAAATCTCACCTCTACATTTCCTATACCTTTTTCCTCGATTTTTCTTCACATCACTATCATCACCTACTACACTATTTTGTTCACTGTCTGTCCACTCCCGCCAAAATGTCAGATCTACGAGGCAGGGATTTCCCCCACCACCACCATTTTATTCAAAGCTATGTTCCCCTCCAGCATCTAAACCACACTAAAAACAAAACACATACTAAACATGCAATTAATTATTATTTAAATAAACTTTTTATTTTAGAATAGCTATAGAGTTAAGAAAATAGTTGTAAAGAGAATACAGAGACTCCCCGTATACTTTCTCCTATGTTAACATCTTACACTAGTGTCATACATTTGTTACAATTAGATAATCAATGTTGACACGTTATTATTAACTAGGGTCCATAGTTTATTCAAATTTCCTTAGTTTTTTACCTACTGTCCTTTTCCTGTTCTAGGACCCCATCAAGGACACCACATTACATTTAGTTGTCATGTCTCCTTAGACGCCTCTTGGCTGTGACAGTTTCTCACACTTTCCTTGTTTTTGATGACCTTGTACTAGTCAGGTATTTTGTAAACTGTCCCTCACTGGGATATATCTGATGCTTTTAACATGAGGTTATGGGTTTGGGGGGAGGAAGACCACAGAGGTCAAGTGACATTCTAACCACATCAGATCAAAGGTACCTGCTATCAATGTAACTTATTACTGTTGATATTGACCTGGTTGGAGGTAGTGCTTGTCAGCTTTCTCTGCCATAACATTACTCTTCCCGCCCCTCCTTCCTATAACACACTCTTCAGAAGGAGGTCACTGTGTCCCAGCTCACACTTAAAGACTGGGGTGTTACACTCTGCCTCTCTGAGGCCAGAGAATCTATACAAATTATTTGGAATTCTTTAGCACAGATTTGGTTTGTTTATATCAGTATGGACATATGGATATTTATTTTACACTTGGATTATGATCCAGTACTACCATTGTATATATTGTTGCTTAGCTAGTTTCAGCTTTGTTCATGGAAACTCTTTCAGATTGGCTCCTGTGTCTCTTTGATATACTCCCATCATTTGGGGATTTCTTTCTTTCCTTTCTTCTTCCTTCCTTCTTTCTTTTCTTTCTTTCTTTCTTTCTTTCTTTCTTTCTTTCTTCTTTCCTTCTTTCCTTCTTTCCTTCTTCCTTCTTTCCTTCTTTCCTTCTTTCTTTCCTTCTTTCACTTCCTTATTCTCTGTCACTACAAGATGCTCCAGGCTCATCTTATATATTCCCTGCCCTAGTCCTAGAATCAACCATTTCTCCAAGGAGGCCTGGTTCCCTTTACTGGAGAATAGCATTAGAAACCAAAGTCAAGGAACTGGGTGTGCTCATCGTTACTAGGATTTTGTTGCTTCTAGGCCCCTTCAGCAAACAGAGCAAGGAAATATTTGCATACATACTAACCTATGTATACTCACATATCAAGAAATATTTTTGTATCTATCCATCTGTATCTGTATTAAGCTGAACATGAGTTCATACTGACATCACAAATTGGTTACCACTTGGGTCATTCTAGCCTCCTCGCCTTGCTTGTCTGTCGCCTTCCACTACTACCTCCCACTACAGATGGGAACCTGGCTCCCATCCTTTCACTTAATTGCTCAATGTATACATGTACAGCAATTTGAGAATTGTACCTGTGTCCCCATGAGAAATAACTTTGCCAACTAGAGTAGAGTGTTTATGCACACTCTTCTCTTTAATTTTGTATTAGCCAGTCAAAACACCATTTTTCAAAGTTACTTGGGTCAGCATCATTTTCCACACTCCATTCAGGGAAGTTATGTCGTATATTTGAAATATAGCTAGATTCATTAGTCTGCATTTCATCCTGGGATCCTCCAACCTCCTGGTTGATGAAAATAATTTTTTTCCTTCGTTAAGGTTTACTCTCTGTGCTGCAAAGTTCTAAGGGTTTTGACAAATGCATAGCATAGCATCCTGTGTCTACCACCCTACTAGCATACTGGTTAGTTCTATCCCACTGAAAATAATCTCTTGTGCCTCCCCTAGTCAAATTCTCCTCCTCTCCAAACCTCTGGCAGCCATTAATCTGTTTTCCATCTCTCTGGTTTTGCCTTTTCCAGAAAGTAATATGAATGGAATCATACATTTATGTATCTTTTTTGGTCTGACTTCTCTGACTTAGCAAAATCCACCTAAAATCCATCTGTACTGTTGAATGAACTAGTAGTTCGTTTATTTGCATTGTTGAATACCATTGTATGGAAATAGCAGAATGTGTTTATCCATTTACCTTTTGAAGGAAACCTTAGTTACTTCTAGTTTTAGCTTCAATATAATGCTGTATTTGTTACCAGTTTGAACTTAGCCGGCCAAATTCTGGAAAATTAGCACTGAGTGTTTCAGTGCTAATAATCCTAACAACCTTTCTAGTATTTCTCTGGCAATCAGATCTCTATAACACAGTGCTTCAGTTCAAAATGAAAGTTTGGATTTAATGGAGTTGGAATAGATACACGTCTCCAGGTGACACCCTTCCCACCTGTATTGTGTCACCAAGCAGCTCATCAAGAGATAAATATAGGCGGAAAACATGGGAAACAATGTGAAGCAACTGAAAAGTTTGCACATAGCTCACAGTGAAAAAATGTGACAATGAAAATATATATTTTCATGTATAATTTAAAAATTGTGCTCTACACTGGAATTTGACACAACGTTGTAAAATGACTATAACTCAATAAAAAATGTTAAAAAAAAAGAGAAAAAGAAAAGTTTGCACAGCAAGAGACGAGTTCTTTCGAACTGATTTTCTGTTAACAGCTCATTAAGACAATAGGACTGAACATTTTACCAAGGATACTTCACATATTTCAAAAGTTTCTAAAATCATGGCACACAGACCTCTGCATTGCTATAGTGAGTGGGTTGCTTCTCTGCAAGTGGGAGTCTAAATTTAAAGTTTCAGAGATAATTGGTACAGTGCTATGAATTGGAATTTGTTATTGTGGGTCTGTGATTTATTCATAACTAAGGAAATATTCCACTCATTTTTAGAAAAAATGTTGTCAGCATGTTATTAATTGAAAAGATGATGTATCAAAATGTTAAAGAACATGTTTTAAAAGAAAATATGTTTCATAGCTGTAATCAGAGCTAACTTGCTTTAAAATTTTTAACGTAGCACAGTATTTTTAATTACAAAATATGGAAATTCCAATTCATATACAGAAGTGTTCTTTCAGTTTCATAGTTTAATAGCTGCCATTAACTATAGTCCAAATACTTGAGGTTATTATCTTTTTTATTGAGGTATATTTGATTTACAGTATTATGTTAGTTTCAGATGTACAACATAGTGATTCAATATTTTTATAGCTTGTGCTCCATTTAGAGTTATTATAAACTAGTGGCTCTTATTTCCCTGCACTGTACCATATATCCTTGTAGCTTATTTTTTTTATATCTAGTAGCTTGTACCTCTTAATCCCCTACCCCTATCTTGCCCCTCTGCCCTTCCCTCTCCCCACTGGTAACCAGTATTTTGTTCTCTATATCTGTAAGACTGTTTCTGCTTTGTTATGATGAAATAAAATTACTTTTAAGGCAGAACAAGAAAACTTTTAAACATAAAATTCTCTCTCTGTCCATTTGGGCCCCTACACCTTCCCCTTTAGTATGCGTTGTATATCTGCATTACACATTAACCAGATCCTCTTAGAAGACACAGGAAGATCTGATTCCCTCCCACCCCCACTCCCCAAATAAAAGCAATTTTCTCCTGGTGCCATCAAAGTAACTCCTTGGGAGATAACATTCCCTTCTCAATCCTGTAAGGGGTCACGATGACTCAGTACTCACTTTCTTGGGCTATGTACACTGTCAATATGTTAATTTGATGCATAATCCTTTGTCTCAGAAACTTTTTTAACTGCTTTGACCTCAGAGCTTTCTGAAAGTCTATCTCTTGTATTATAATCCTCAGGTTGGCTGGGATAAAATTTCTTTCTTAGATTGACTATTGATTAATTTTTTTATAAACAGTTATATTCATTTTTTTTAGTTTTCAGGTTCCACATGCAAGTGATAACATACAGTATTGTCTTTCTCTGACATTTCATTAAGCATAATGAGGTTGTTATCTTAGAAAAGATTAAAAGCTTAGCTGTTTCTTCTACAAGAAATATTTTAATACATTTAAGAAAAAGACTTGAAAATGTATTATGTAAGCATGTTTCTTCAGTGTATAGTAGGCATATGAAATAAAACTAAAATATTTCTACACAGGAAGATCTTGTCAATAAAGGATTATTTCATACCCACTTTTGATTTTCTGGTCTATCTATTATTTTGATGCTGGTAACACTGATGAAAAGGGAAAACAAAGGGGACAATATTAAAAACTGAAAATCAAACCAGAACATTACTAGTATTATACTGGAAATAAATCACATTAAAATTAATTTAAATTACTTAAAATTAAAATTAAATTTAAAAGCCAAATATAGAAGCTTCATGCACAAAAGATAAATTAACACTTTATTTTACAGTAAATGAAATGAAAATCTATAAAATATGTAAAATATTTTGTCTTTTAGATACAATAAACATTTATTTATATTTACTATGTGATATGCCTTTCTCCATACATTATATTGGGTTTACCTTAATATTTTTATGATTTTAAAGGTAATATTATACTCATTATAGAAAATTAAATTTAGAAATTTATAAAAAAAATTAAAGTCACCCACAGTCCCACTACCAATAAACCACCGTCGTCATTTTTAGCCTTTTTTTTCCTGTACATACATATCTATATCCATTTAGAAAATAAAATGAAAATCATGCTGCATATACAAAGTAATTGAAGCATCCTATACTTACAGGAAAAGCAAAAAGATAATGACAAGAATTAATGTATGTGTCTGCAATTAGGTTTAAAAGTCAATAAATCTTATTAACTGTACAGCCAAATAGGAACTTATTTTCATGGTTGGTGGTTATAATAAGCAGTTCATATATTCTAGAAAAAGTTGTACATATATAATAAAAGTGACAAACACAAACATCCTCCCTTTCTCTCTCATGAGGACTGTAACCCAAGAAACTAAAGATTAAAACATTGATCAAGAATGATGTTACTGTTGATGGACATTTAGGTTGCTCCCATGTCTTGGCTATTGTAAATAGTGCTGCTATGAACATTGGGATGCATGTATCTTTTTGAATTAGAGTTCCCTCTAGATATATGCCCAGGAGTGGGATTACTGAATCATATGGTAAGTCTATTTTTAGTCTTTTGAGGAATCTCCATACTGTTTCCCATAGTGGCCGCACCAAACTTCATTCCCACCAGCAGTGTAGGAGGGTTCCCTTTTCTCCACACCCTCTCCAGCATTTATCATTTGTGGACTTTTTAATGATGCCCATTCTGACCAGTGTGAGGTGATACCTCATTGTAGGTTTGATTTGCATTTCTCTGATAATTAGCGATATTGAGCGTTTTTTTTACGTGTCTATTGGCCATTTGTATGTCTTTATTGGTTAAAAAAATGGTGTTACTAGGAAACAAACAAACGAAAACCAGGTGAATGGATAAAGAAAATGTAGCATATACATGCAGTAGAACTAATTCAGCCTTAAAAACAGAAGGAAATTCTATTGGTCACATGGATGAACTTGGAGGACATTGTGCTAAGTGAAATAAGCTAGTCACAGAAAGACAAATATTGCCTGATTCCTCTTATATGAGGGATCTAAAACTGTCAAGTTCATAGAATCCAAGTGTGGAATGATGGCTGTCAGGGATTGTGGGGAAAGGAACATGGGAGGTAACTAATCAATGGGCATAAAGTTTTGTTAAACAAGATGAATAAATTCTAGAGATCTGCTGCAAAATATTGTGCCTATAGCTAACACTACTGTATTGTGCACTTAAAAATTCGTTAGGAAAGGTAAATCTCATGTTAAGTGTTCTTACCACAGTAAAATAAAAAATTTTAAAAACAAAACAAAAAAAAGAATGTCAACAACCATGCTGAAAAAAAGTTTTCGCTTTGATTTCCCTAAAGATGTGTAACTAGTGGGGGCAGGTATAGCTCAAGTGGTAGAGCACATGCTTAGCATCCACGAGGTCCTGGGTTCAATCCCCAGTACCTCCTCTAAAAAAAAAAAAAAAAAGGAGACAAAATTTAAAAAAATACAGGGCCCAAGATACATCATTAGCATAATTAAGAAAATTATTCTTCAATCAGAAACAAGACATATAAAAAAATCACACTGTACCGAAATCCTGTATTTAATATATTGAAAAAATGAAACCACAGAGACACGTATGGGAACAAAGTATATGAAATGTTCTCTATTAATATAAGCATATGACCTAAGAATATGACACCTATCAGAATGACTAAAATAAAGTACAGTGACAACAAAGAATGCAGGTGAGGATGAATATCCGTCACTTGTGATAAGTGGGGTTTTGCAGATGCCAGTGACACAGGAATTCTCCCTGGCAAACCTTGACATCAGAAGTTGCAGGTCTTTACACATTTTTAAAAAAATTTCTATCTTTATTTCTCTCAGTTTCCATCTTTAACATGTATTTTAAGTAACCTTCTTTTTTGGTGGGGGAGGTAGTTAGATTTATTTATTTTATTTTTTAAGGGAAGACTTTATTTTTTAAGGGATTGAACCCAGGACTTCCTGCATGCTAACTAAGCATGTGCTCTACCACTGAGCTATACCCTTCCTATTTACACACTTGTGATTCTATGGTTTTTCCAAATGTGAGAAAATTTATATATGATGAAATGTGCAGATAGCTGCTGGGCAACATTTCTCAGGAGAGCTGGGATTATAGTAAAAAGTGAACATTTCTAACACTGATTCTGTGACATCCTGGATAGGCTCCAACAGTCTTAAAGGAGCACTGCAGAATTCCCTCAAAATTAATTATTTATCCCAATTCACTTTATACTAAAGATAAATCAAAGCTTGAAATGCTCCCCCCCCCCAAGCCTCTTTGGTCTAAAGTGTATTTTACACCCCCCTCTTCCTCCACAAAGCCTCCCTTGGCCCACAGTGCACTCTTCCTGTGAGAATTCCTCCTGCTTCTATGGGACAAGTTCCGGTGGCATTCCAAGAAACGTTTAATTTAGCACATTGTTTGGTGTCCATGGTCTTACTCTGTTTGTCAATAATTTGCTGCCTCTGCAGTCAGGTTGTACATTCCTGAGAATAAGGTTAGCATCAGATACTTTAGTTACACCACCTTTTCCACCTCCTCAGTGGATTAGCACAGTTTGGAACCAAACAAATGCTCAAAAACAACACTTGAGAAGGAACTGGGGGATGTCATAAACATAAAGTTAATGTTCCTCTAAAGCATTTTTAAAAATAGCTACAAGAGAGTTCCTGCATGAGCATAAGTGAACAACTTATGTTGGGCTCTGTATTTAACCACCCTGAAATTTGGACCTGTTCTCCCTGGGCCCTGAGCCAGAGATTACAGAGAAAAACCAGGCTTAGCTGAAAGTCTTGCTGGGAAGTGTAAAGACTGTGCAGGTGTTGGCGTAGGAACGACAGCAGATAGGAGCTGAGTCATCTCCCTACCCACAGCGTCATCAGGAAAAAAGGAAATCCGAGGCACGCTGATTTGTGGGATTGTGATTTGTTGCTAAAAGAAGTCTTCCTCGGTCTCTGCAGTGCCAACGATTGCTTCTGTCATTTCATTTACCCTACTGTGTTGTATGAGGTGGGGCTGCTTTTGTTTCAGATATTTCTTGGATTGATTCTGGGGATTCTTGAAAGGAAGCTGAGTGGCGGATCTGCAGCCATAGCCCACAATCACTTTAGTGACACTATCAAGGCCCTCTAGCCAGGGTCACCCAGGAACACACATGTGGTCAAGCTGGGCTTGTCCCTTGCTGTGGTGAGAGAGAAACCACACCATGGAGAACCGTGAGGCATCTTAAGAGTAGGATATTAGTGGAAAGGGTATAGCTCAGTAGTAGAGTGCATGCTTACCATGCACGAGGTCTTGCGTTCAATCTCCAGTACATCCATTTAAAAATAAACAAACAAACAAACAAACAAACCTAATTACGTACCCCCTCCCAAAAAAAAATACGGCATTAAAAAAGACTTACAGAATTTGAGCTTTGGTTGGGTGACTTGGGGGGATGTTGTCAAAGGAAGCTGTGGTTCACTCCAGGCTGGGTGCTGTCAGAAAGCAGGTTCGGTGCTGTGAGAAAATAGAGCAGTTCTGTGATCATCTCAATGAATCCTATCTGGGGTAGGGGGACAGATTAGAGTGAGGCTGACCGGTAACTGGTAAAGGAGCAGTGGTCACTCATATTAGCCAGGAAAGAGAGTGATTCTGTCATTTCTGTGATTTGCACAATGTTCATACTTTGCCTGGGTTCAGACATTATAGAATGGTCTTGTTTTTTTCTTGGTCCATCATAGTCACAGAGTTGCCTTTTCTGGTATTGATGTCCTGTGAAATTGTCCATGTTCAACAGAACACCAAGCCCTAGTTTGGTGTTGCTGCTGGTGCCAGGCTAGCACATAGCAACACCAAGGCTAGCCAATAGTACCAGACCAGCTCCCGGATGTTAGGAGATACTTTTCTCTTTCTTCATTTGGCATTTTACCAGAAGGTCATGTGTAAGGGGACTTCCTTAAGTGCATTGCAAATAGGCCTGACCTCTCCCTCGACCCCACAGGCATGCCCGTCTCTAAGCCCACATTCTCTTGCCCCCACTGCCTTGCTCTAGCTCCATCTACTCATCCCCTGGCATATTTCTGGGACCTATCCCAAGTCCTACCTCTTCCATGAAGCCATCTCTGATCACTTCACTCCAAAGGACTTTCTTCCTGCTCTGATCTTGGTGCTTTTACTGTTTACTTTATTGGCACTTTTAGGGCCTAAGACTACATGCAATCTATGTATGTAGTAATAAGAGGTGGTCTCTTAAAAAAAAGATGTTGAGAAAACTGGATATTCACATGCAAAAGAATGAAATTAGACCCCTATCTTACCCCACTGACAAAAATCAACTTGAAATGGATTAAAGACTTAAATGTAAGACTAGAAACTGTAAAACTCCTAGAAGAAAATATAAGGAAAAATCTCCTTCACACTGGTTTTGGCAATGATTTTTTTGGGTATGATACCAAAAGCACAAGCAACAAAAGCAAAAATCAACAAGTGGGACTACTTCAAATTTTTTAGTGCTTCTGTGCTTCTGCACAGCAAAAGAAACAATGAAAAATGAAAAGGCAATCTATATAATGGGAGAAAATATTTGAAAACCATATATTTGATAAGGAGTTAATATCCAAAATATATAAGGAACTCATACAATAGTACTTAATAGAACTCAATAGTAAAAAACAAATAATCCAATTTAAAAATGGAGAAAGGAGCTGAATAGACTTTTTTTTTTCCTAGGGAAGACATCCAAATGGCTAACAGGTACATGAAAAGATGCTCATCATCAATCATCAGAGAAATGAAAATCAAAAGCACAAGGAGATATCACCTCATATCTGTTAGAATGGCTATCATCAAAAAGACAACAAACAACAAGTGTTGGCAAGAATATGGAGAAAAGGGAACCCTTGTGTACTGACTGTGGGAATCTGTGGGCACAGCCACTATGGAAAACAGTATGGAGGTTCCTCAAAAAATTAAAAATAGAACTACCTTATGATCCAGCAATCTTACCTTTGGGTATATATATATCTGAAGAAAGTGAAATCACTATCTTGAAGAGATAGCTGCACCCCTTAGAAGAGATATCTGCACCCCCTTCAAGAGATATCTGCAGTTCCCTGCAGTACTACTTATAATAACCAAGACATGAAAACAACCTAAGTATCCATCAATGGATGAATGGGTAAACAAAATGTAATACACACACACACAAGAATATTACTCAGCCACAAAAAGGATGAAATCCTCCCATTTGTGACAACATGGATGGACTTTGAGGGTATTATGCTAAGTGAAATAAATCAGACAGAGAAAGACAAATGCTATGTGATCTCACTTATATGCAGAATCTAAAAAAGCCAAACTCATAGACACAGAGAGTAGAATGGTGTTTGCCAGGGACTGGGGGTTGGGGAATTGGGGAGATGTTGGTCAAAGGGTCCAAATTTCTAATTATAAAATAAGTAAGTTCTTGGGATCTAATGTACAGCATTAGTTAACAATATTGTTAACTACACTGTATTATATACAGTTAAATATAGTTAACAATACTGTATTATATACTTGAAGGTTGCTAAGAGAGTAAACCTTAAATGTTCTTTTAAAAAATTTCCTGTGTGACATGATAGAGGCATTATCCTTACTGTAGTAATCATTTCACAATATATGTGTGTATCAAATCATCAGGTTGTACATCTTAAATTTACACGATGTTCTATATCAATTGTATCTCAATAAAGCTGGAGAAAAAAGGAAAGTGGAAGGCTGGAGGTGAAAGGATGGTGGCAGAGGTTTGTGGGGGTGGGTGAGGAGAAGTGAGGGAAGGTTTAGGTAGGCGTTTTTTTATTGTGAACCTGGAAGGACAAGGGAAAGAAATCAGGACTAGAACTTCCCTGGTGGCACAGCCTATGCAACCCTCCTGGAATGAGATCTGAGGTCAGAGTTGCCAAAACAAACAAACAAAAAACCAACCAAACAAAAACACAAAAACTTGTAATTTGTCTTCTCTCTGCCTGTAGCAAAGCCCATCTCTGCTCCACAACACGGTCCCACTGTTTTCCCCAGTGGCAGTCTTGAGGTAGTGCACCAAGAGTGTCTGCCAGAGCCATCCAGACTGAATCAGAACACTGACCAGGTAGAGAGAAGTGGCTATGTTGTTGTTGTTGTTGTTATTATTATTATTATTATTATTATTAGTGTTATTATTATTATTATTATTATTATTATTATTATTATCATCATCATCATCATCATCATCATCAAATCCCCAGGGAATTCTGATGTGTTGCTGTACTTGAGGATGGCTGGCCAAACTTGCACTTTCCCTATAACACAGACTTTTTCTGGTGCCAATCAGGATGGTAGGTGGCACCTGGGCATGTTGCTAACCTAGGCCATCTGTTTTTTGCATTGTCTACTCAGGAGTTTCACTCTTTCTCACCAACTGTCATTTCTCGGGAAGTGGGGGTGTGTTGGATTGTGTATTAGGTGCTGAGGATAAAAAGCTGCATAAGACAAGCAAGGTCTCTGTTCTCATGGAGCTTACAGTGAGGAAGACAGATAAGTAAATCTGTCCTTACAGATGGTGATCATTTCTATAAAGAAAATGGACATGGTGTTGAGATAGAAAATAACTGAGATGAGAGAAGACCTCTTTGAGGAGATGACACTGAAGCTGAGACTTGAAGAATAAGAATTCAATTATACCTCTAATAGCCAAAGCAATCTTGAGAAAAAAAAAACAAAGCTCTTTAGCTTCAATCCATACTACAAAGCTATAGTAATCAAAACAGCATGGTACTTGCACAAAACAGACACATAGATCAATAGAACAGAGTAGAGAGCCCAGAAATAAATGTCAATTAATCTATGGCAAAGGACACAGGAATATACAATGGAGAAAAGACAGTCTCTTCAATAAGTGGTGCTGGGAAAACTGGACAGCTACATGTACAAGGATGAAATTACAACATTTTCTCACACCATATACAAAAATAAACTCAAAATGGATTAAAGACCTACTTGCAAGACCTGAAACCATAAAACCCCTAGAAGACAACATAGGGAGAAAACTCTTTGACATAAATCATAGCAATATATTTTTTTGATCTGTCTCCTAAGGCAAGAGAAACAAAAGCAAAAGTAAACAGATAGGACCTAATTAAACTTAAAAGCTTTTGCACAGCAAAGGAAACCATAAACAAAATGAAAAGACAACCTACTGAATGGGAAAAAATAGTTGCAAATGATATAATTGATAAGGGGTAACGTCCAAAATACACAAACAGCTCATACAACTCAATATCAAAAAAGTAAACAACTGATTAAAAATGTGCAGAACTTTTGCAGCAATATGGATGGACCTAGAGAATGTCATACTAAGTGATGTAAGTCAGAGAAAGATAAATATTATATGATATGACATATATGTTGAACCTAAAAAATAATACAATTGAATCTATAGACAAGACAGAAACAGACTCAAAGACATAGAAAACAAACTAAAGGTTTCCAAAGGGGAATGGTGGAGAGGAAGGGAGGGACAATTTAAGACTATGGGGTTAACAGATACAAACTACTATACATAAAATAGATGAGCAACAAGAATTTACTGTATAGCACAAGGAACTGTAATAAGTATGTTGTAATAACCCATAATGAAAAATAATCTGGAAAAATATATCTATAACTGAATCACTTTGCTGTACAACTGAAACTAACACAATATTGTAAATCCACTATACTTCAATTAAACAAAAACAACAACAAAAAATGGGCAGAAGACCTGAATGGACATTTTTCCAAAGAAAGCATACAGATGGCCAACATGCACATGAAAAGATGCTCAACATCACCAATCGTCAGAAAAATGCAAATCAAAACAACAACGAGATATCACTTTACACCTGTCAGAATGGTTATCATTAAAAAGACCACAAATAACAAATGTTGGTGAGAATGTGAAGAATAAGGGAACCATTGTACACTGTTGGTGGGAATGTAAATTGGTGCAGCCACTATGTAAAACAGTATGGAGGTTTCTCAAAAAACTAAAAAGAGAACTACCATATGATCCAGAAATTCTATATATTCTTGGGTGTATATCTGAAGAAAATGAAAACACTAATCTGAAAAGATACATACACCCCAGTATTCATAGCAGCGTTGTTTACAGTGGCCAAGATGTGAAAGCAACCTAAGTGTCCATCAACAGATGAATGGATAAAGAAGATGTGGTATTTATATATATATAATATTACTCAGCCATAAAAAGAATGAAATTCTGCCTTTTGCAAAAACATGTATGGACCTAAAGAGTATTATGCTTAGTGAAATAAGTCAGACAGAGAGACAAATACTCTATGTTATCACTTGCAGGTAGAATCTGAAAATAAAACAAACAAGTGTATATAACAAAATAGTAACAGACTCACAGATATAAGGAACAGACTAGTGGTTACCAGTGGGGAGAGACAAAGGGGGAGAGGCAAGATAGGGGTAGGAGATTAAGAGGTACAAACTACTATGCATAAAATAAATAAGCTACAAGGATGTATTTTACAGCACAGGGAACATAGCCAATATTTTGTAATAACTTTAAATGGTGTATAATCTATAAAAATATTGAATTACTTTGTTGTGCCCCTGAAACTAATACAATATTTTAAATCAAATATACTTCAATTAAAAAAAAGAATTGAGCTCTAGAAAGAGTTGAAGCAGGGCTTCTGAGAGCCCGCAGAGTGCCTTTGTTCTGAAAGGAAAATTAACTCCCCTCTGAACACATATAGCCCTGTTGACTTGTGCTAAGTGCTCACTGGCACTTTGAAGTCAAGAGATAAAGCTCTTTCTCCAGGCAATTACAGTCCCACACCACGGCGTACCGCTGGGACAGCAGACTGTAAGCTAGATTTCAGCTCACCCTACCTCTCAGCCAGATACCTTTGTGTGGAAAACAGTCTGCACAGTCTTAGATGGGAGTAAGGGTTAAGGACCCAGCTTCAGCTTTTCCCCTGGCTGACTTCAAGCAGATGGAATTGCATGTTCAGGGAAGAACTTCACGTGTTCTAGAAACTATGAGACCAGTGGCAGGCGGAGGCCAGATCACACAGGGTTTATAGGGTAGGATAAGGAGTTTGTATCTTATTTAATCCATGAGAAGGCTGTGAAGGTTTTTAGCAGAAGTACTGAAAGAATCTGAGTTACGGTTTAAGACAATCATCTGGTTGCTGTGCAACTGGAGAGGACAGGACCCTGCCAGTATTAGCAGCCCTAATTCCATCTGCAACTTTAATTCCCCTTTGTCATGTAACCTAACGTATTCATAGATTTCCAGGGATTAGGAGACTATTGAATAGTCAAATCAGAGATGATGATGATTTGGATTAGGATGGTAGTGATTGAAGGGGTGAGAAATGGACGGATTTAAGATATTTTGGAGCTAAGTTGTGTAGAGGAGTTAAAGGCTGCCAGGGTTTTGACCAGAGCAGCTGGATGGGTGGAAGTGCTGTTTCCTAGGATGGAGAAGGCAGGAGGAAGAATAAATTGAGAGGAGGAGTAAACAAAAAATTCCATTTTGTTACAATAGCCAAGATATGGAAGTTATCTAAATATCCATCAGTGCATGAATGGATAAAGATGTGGTATATATATTCAATGGAATATTATTCAACCATAAATGGACGAAATCTTGCCATTTGCAACAACATGGTTGGATCTTCAGGGCATTATGCTAAAAGTGAAATAAGTCAGACAGAGAAAGACAAATACCATATGATCTCACTTACATGTGGAATCTAAATTTTTTAAAAAAAGAGGTTTATAGCTACAGAGAACAGATTGGTGATTGCCAGAGGGTTGCCCGCCGGTGGGCAAAATGAGTGAAACAGATCAAAAGGTGCAAACTTCCAGTTATAAAACAAAAAAGTCCTGGGGATGTAATGTACAGCATGGTGACTATAGTTAATAATACTGTATTGCATATTTGAAAGTTGCTAAGATAGTAGATCTTTAAAATTCTCCTCACAAGAAAAAAAATTCTGCAACTATGTATGATGACAAATGTTGAGTAGACTTGTGGTGTTCATTTCACAATATATACAAATCATTATGTTATACACCTGAAACTAATATAGTGTTGTGTTTCAATTACACCTCTATTTTTTAAAATTCCATTTTAGCCATTTCAGTTTAGAGATATATGTAAGATAGTCAAGTGGAGATGTCAAGTAGAGTTTGTTATGATATTATAGCTCAGAAGAGAGGTTTGGATCAGATATATCAAATTGGAAGTTATCATTGTTTGGGTTATTTTTGAGGCCATGAAAAAGGATCACATCACTTAGGGAAAGACAATGCAGAGAGGTAAGTCCAATAACAGGACCTAGAGAAACTCCAGTTTGGGGGAATCAGGTAGACAGTGACCAAAGTGGGGAAAAAAAAAAAAAAACAGGAATCTGTGGTGTCACAGAAGTCCTGAAAGAAACTGTTCCAAGAAGAGCATGGACAGCTGTGACTGAAGGATCAAGAAAGAGGAGAATTAGAAAAGTGGATCCATGGTTGTGATCCCATGGTGGTCTTTGGGGATCGTAATAAGAACAAGAGGACCAAACTGGAAAAATTAGAGTGTGGGATGTTTGAAATTGAGATTTTTGGAAGTGATATTGATTTTCATTAAGAAAGGTCTGGGACCCTTAGCCGCTGGGAGTGAGTGGCTAAGATAGAGTAGATGACAAGCCATTGGAAATGAAGAAGCTAAGAAACAGCTTGGGTGTTGAATGGTGAAGTTGTCAAAAATTTGAGGTGGAGAGGAAGTGTGAACTTGCCAGGCAGTCTTGAGTGTGCTCATGATCACAAATTGGTGGTGAACCTAGTCGGACAATTTTCAGCAGCTTCAAAATGGACAAAGAACCATGTGGTTTAAGTAGGGTTCGGATTTTGCCTAGTGGATATGATAGGCAGTTAAGAGGAGAAAGGAAGTGGAGTGACTTTAACGGGGAGTGTGTATTGATTTCGTATTGCTGCTGTAACAAATTACCACAAATTTAGAGGCTTAAAACAATACAAGTTTATTACTGTTCTGGAGATGAGAAGTCCAAAGTGAATCTTACACGGCTAAAATCAAGGTGTCAGCAGGTCTGCATTCCTTCAGGAGACTCTAGGGGGAGAAACTGTCCTTGCCTTTTCTAGCTTCTAGAGGCTTCCTGCATTCCTTTGCTTATAGCCCCCCTTCCTCCATCTTCAAAGCCAGCAACATTGGGCTGAATCTTTCGCATGTTGCCATCTCTCCAGTTTTCTCTTCTAATTCCCTCATCCACTTTTAGTCACTCTTGTGATTGTACTAGTTTCCTCTGAATAAACCAGGATAATCTCCTTATCCTAAGGTCAGCTGATCAGCAACCCTAATTCCATCTTAACCTTAATTTCCTTTTGCCATATAAACTAATATATTCACAGGGTTTTAGGGATTAGGATGTGAACATCTTTTTGAGGGCCTTTCATTCTTCCTATCACAGAGTGATTATAACAACAGTCAATAGATTCCTACTGTATAGCAAAGAGAACTATATTCAGTATCTTGTAATAGCCTACAATGAAAAAGAATATGGAAAGGAATATATACATACATATGTATAACTGAATCACTATGCTGTGCACCAGAAATTAACACATTGTCAACCAACTATACTTCAATAAAAAATAAATAAGAATTTAAAAAATAAAAAAATAATATGATGAAAAAAGTCAATGGATGGACTCTACACTGGGTAAGGAGGCAAATGGAGAAAACAGTGGGCAGATGAAGAGAAAGAAAGTGGTGGGGTCAATGAACTGGAGAAGTAATCTGATGAGATTGAAGAGCTGTAGCACTAGAGTAGAAATGTTCAAAATGCTGCAGTTTCTGGTGATGAAAAAGCTGATGTAGGATCAAATCAAAGGGGTGAATATCTGAAGTAAGGTTGTACAAAAAAAAAAAAAAACACGGATAAAGAAGTCATGGGGTCTTGATGCTGATGAGCTAGAGGGAGGATTCCACAATGGTTCTCGCTGGCACCCGTGTCCACATGGTGGAGGAAGCTCCTGGGAATGGCTGTCACCAGAGTCTATGTTCTCAGGGTGAGCTGCAGTTGCCTCCTGCTTCTCTGGGAGAGTCTCCAAGATCAGCAGAATTGTAGAATTGCAAAAGAAGAAGGCACTTCAGAGAACAAAAAGGAGCTGATTCTTTTCTGAGTTGTTTTGCAGAAGCCAGACCCTATCCAGACAGAAAGAGGTGGCTCTGAGCACACAGTCTCACTGGAGCCTGAAGATTGATAATATTAACCCAGGTAGCCTCAGCTGGCTCCCTCACCACCCATCAGAGAACTTCACAGGAACTAATCACATTCCTCATGACCCTCTCCCTCACCTTGCCTTTAAAACCCCTTCCCTGAAAGCCATCAGGAAGTTCAGGTCTTTTGAGCATTAGCCACCCCTTGCTCCTTGCTTGGTACTTTGCAATAAATGCTGTACTTTCCTTCACCACACACACAAAAATAAGTCATGGAAGTGAGAGTCTAGGGTGTGGGGTGGGTCATCCAAGTGGATGTTAAAGTCACCAAGAATGATGAATGAGCTTCAGCTTAGGGAGGACAACCAGGCCTGGAGGAAAAGATGTAAACCCCACAAGCTAGGTAGCTGTAAGTGAAAAGGACCTCTGATGGTACCAACTCAGCTAGGACTAGGACCAGGGCCTGGCAGGACTGCAGCTCCCAATCAACAGGAAGGATGGAGCGCTGACACTCCATTCCACTCCCAGGGGCTGGGCTCCAGGTCACAGGCCTGTGCAGAAAGCCCCTTGCGACGTGGTCTAGGAGGCCAGCAACAGGACAAATCACTCCCTGTGTGTGTGGAGGGGGTGTGTGTGGCAGGGCCACCTGGGAGCGAAGTCCCTCATTGTCCCCGACATCACAGCACCATGATCCACAGGAGCAGAAACCTCACGGGAGGCCTGACAGAGGAGCTAAAGGGAGACAGGAAGAGGGATGGGAAGGCCCTTTGTGGACAGTGGGCCCTGGGCAGGTAGAAGAGAAACACCATTGACAGTGAGTGATTCCAGAGCCCTTGTGATTCTGTCAGCAAACACCCACCTGTGCAAAGACACCATGGGTGTCACAAACTTGAAGAAGGTCTGCACTGTCCCCCTAAAGGGCCTGTGCTTTCCTAGGAGAGTCAGACAAGGTCCACACATATCAGCAGAATCAGGAGAGCCTGTGGGGGTGGGGGTTGGGGAGCAGATACGGAAGAGAAGGCTTGCTGGAGACAGTGAGTTTGGGGCCAGGCTGTAAAGAAGAGCTCTGGGCTGGTCTTCAGGGAGTGTGCCCTGCCATTCCCTATGTGAAGCAGAAACCTCTTCTGGCTGTGGTGGCCTTGGGTCCTTCCCCCTGCCCCAGCCTGACCCTGATGAGCGATCTGCAAAGGGAAAGGATGTGGCCATTTCTGCTGACTGACGGTGGGAAAGAGAGCACCTTTCCCTAAAGAAATCTGAAATCCTGGATAGAGCCAACTTCCTGGCCTAGAGAAGATAAGAAGTCATGGGTGGATAGCTGGAGATGGAGGGCAGGCAACCACTGAACACAGAGAGATAGGGAATGGGACCTCCTGGATGGGTTTGTACCCCTGGGCAGGCTCAGGCAGATGACTAAGGCCCTGGAAATTGACCCATGGACTTCTGGGCTACATACTTGCTGTGAAGAGAGCCCCAGTGTCAGAGCTGGGAGGAGACTCTCCCTCAGTTTTGTATAGGTATTCCCTGAAGGCACATCCACTCAGCTTTTTCCTTTCTTCTTTGTTTCCTGGTGCCAATTAGTCCTCCCTCCCAGGGACTTGGACCCAACTCCAACCTCCTAGGGAGATAGCTTGCTGCTGCTGTAAAAGCACCATCTCCTCTGGGGTCCTCTTCACTCCCACCATTTCTTAGCCATAGTTTTTCATTGGCAACAGCTGCTCCATGACAACAGGCTTTCTCCATGGCAAACTCAGTGTCCAGTCCTGCCTCCCTGCACAAAGAAGAGGCTCCAGGTGCACACTTCTTTACCAGAGATTTCATAATTGACAGCAGTCATCATGTTGTATTTCAGCCCGACTGATAAGTGGAGAAGAAAACTGGGTATGATGAGTATAAACAGAATCTTAGCAAATATATCAGAATACCACACTGTGTGCAACTGGGAGGGCCCAGCCCCCAGAGGTCTTAGCCAGCCCCTCTAAGAAGGGCCCAGGAAAGATGGTGGAGGAGACAGCAGGATGGGGACCACGGACAGTTCTGCCATCTTTGAGTTTCATATGTCAAACAAGAACAGATACATATGACAGTTCCAATGGCGCCTGGCATTGATCCATTGAAAGTTACCCAATACATTTGGCAGATGTGTAAATGCATTATTTAATTAATAAAGTTGATCATTTTGGGTAGGAGGTGAAGAGGATGAGAGGGCAATGTGCTAGGCGAGAGGGGAGGAGATTGGTGGCACAAAGAGGAATATGTGCTTATATAAGAGACAGAAGAGCTTCTTAATAATAATTTTAGTAGTAATAGTTAATTATTAGTAGTAATAATTATGGCCTCAATCTGCTTTCTAGCCTCATCTGCCCCACTGCTCATGCTGGAGCCGTTTGTTTCCCTGGAGAGGCACACATACACACACATCTCTTCCACTATGCAGGCTGTTTCCTTTCCATGCAGTGATCCTCTTCCTTCCTCTTTACCTTTTCCCTTCATCCTTCATTGCTAGGTAAACTTCTAGTGATCCTTCAGGATCCAGGTGAAATGCCTCCCCTTGAGCATCTTCCCAGGCACCAAACTACTCCCTTCCTTGCCCTCACCCCAGTTAATCATTCCCTCTCCCATACTCCCATAGCACTTTGTGTTCACCCCTGTTTTAGCACTTGACACTTGTGTCATCTTTGTCCGTATGTTTGTCTTCCCCCCTACACCATGAACTTAGGCAAGCCATGAGTCTTAGGCATCTGTGAGTGAGGCCTCTCTAGCACAACCTCAGGTGTAAACAGGTGGGAACTCAATACACGCCTGGTGAGTGATTGAATGGCTGGGATTTGTAGTGTATGTCCTATAATTTCATGGCTCAACAGATTTATTAATATTGCTAGATTGTTGCTATTTATTTAACAAGTAAATGCTGAATTGTTGTTGTTTTTACATTGTGTTTCTGGGACTCTCTTCATGTCTGAGTTTTATGAAGGGCAGAGTGCATTGGACTGGATTTTTCCTAACAAATCCATAAAACTATTGCCAGGCTTCTTGTTTCTGATCATAAGAGGTAGAGAAGCTTTCTGATGAACGGGA
This sequence comes from Camelus ferus, assembly GCF_009834535.1. Taxonomy (NCBI): domain Eukaryota; kingdom Metazoa; phylum Chordata; class Mammalia; order Artiodactyla; family Camelidae; genus Camelus; species Camelus ferus. The sequence goes on along the minus strand of NC_045732.1, from coordinate 93,955,653 downwards.
AGTAGTGAATCAGTGTGCTAATTCATGAATAAAATACTTATCATTTCTGGCTAGAATAATTGACAATAAAATATTACAAAGAGAAACTGTAGAAATCACTATATAAAGGCCCACATACCCCCTCATGCCTTTCTACCAGTGGACATTTATTATCAAGTATTTTGACAATGGTTTATCTGAATTCCTTGAATGTCTTTGATTTAGCTTCTCTGTGTTCACTTCATACTGACTGTCACAGAGATTTGACTCTGATGGTGTTAAGCCATGTAGCTGTTTATCGTAAGATTGGAGTGAGGAGTAAGGGACTTGGAGGTAGCTTGGACTCCATATGAAAGATCATCTTTCGTTGTATGGACAGAGGCACTATTTTAGCATCATATCCTATACTGACATTACTGTCCCTTATGTGTGAACTAGCCCCTAGTGGCTCAGCTCTGAAATGGTTAGTCACAGTAACCTTTGTCATTTCATAGCCATAGTTTTTCATTGGCAGCTTCTTAATGAGCTCATCTTTGGGGTACCAAGTGGCAGAGCTATGGGATTTCTTTAAGAGATTTGAGAGACATAGTCAGTCAATTAGCATTTTTATTTACTTTGGCAGAGCTTTGAGTCTCAAGACCTGCCTGAGATTTTCCTGGTAGTACTTGCACTGTCTAACAAACATGTCAAAAATTTCATAATTGTGATCCCAGGAATTTGGCAGTATCAGTATTGAGCAGACTAGGACTGAAAGGTTGGTTGATGACTGCTGAGTTGAAAATGACTGAAGAATTAGTATCTATGAACAGTCTGCATGGAACTAGTCTGAGATGAATATTTTTGGAGTTGAAAAAACACTTAGTATAAACAAGTGGAATCTACTAAGTTGTGTTATAACTGATGGTGTTAAAATATGTGTGGAGAAAAAAAGACTTAGTGAACAAATGTACAAAATTTGTGAAAATATAAGTTATTTAACTCATGGTTATTCATTATATTATTTATCAGCAGTTATGCTGCAGACAATATTTGAATCTCTCATGTATTATTAAACCAATAGTGTCACTTGGAATTTCAATTAAGCAAAATGTTATTCTCCCAAAAGAATTCCATTCTTCTCATTAATAGATCTGTTATTTAAAAAATTGTATGCAGTTATTAGTATTTTTTAGTTTCAACAGCAAAATATTTGTGGAAATTTGCTTTCTCCTTTGTTATGTAAGTGCCTACATAATAATTTCAGTTTTACTTCTGAGCACCTCCAAACCCAAAATGTTAACTCTCTGCTCTTTACAGAAAACGTTTACCCAACCCAGGCTGTCCATATATTGGACCACTATAGTTTTCCTTGTATAATTAAAAGGACAGGAACTTTGTGGACCGTAGCATAGCACCCCAAGGCGTCAAAGAACAGGAAGGCGGTTGGGAGCAATCTTAGAACCAAAAGGCCTTGGTGTTTCATTGGACCCAACCAAAGGGTCTTGGTCTTTCATTAGACGCAGGGCACATCAATCCTGTCTCCTCAGCCAATGAGCTTGCAGCTCATGATGAGGGGCGTGGCCCATTGTCCACTCTTCTGGCCCCGCCCTCCGTCCGCAACCTAGCACAATCTTCCCGCCCAGCCTGCGCGGCTGCTGTCTGAGGCCCAGGGCAGCTACTGGCATCGGCCTCCTGCCCACCGGCTCTGGGGACCTCCTCTGTTGTCCCCTCAGCGGCCACTCCGCTCAGCCCACACCCTCAGGCCTCCTGTCAGGGCAGCCACCTCGGTGGCTACCAACATTACCGTCGCCGCCGCAGCCGATCGCGGCGCGGCCGAGGTAACTGCTCGGTGCCATGTCAACCACGGGGGAAGGAGATCCGGCCTCGGGCGGCCTGGACGGCTCCACGGGCGCGGCGGGAGCGCCGGCCGGAGCGACCGGAGCGGCCAGAGCCGGTGACAGGGCAGACCGCGACTCCGGGCCCCACGGGGACCACGATGATTCCGGGTCCCCCCCAGGCGTCGCGGCCTTGGAGGCCAGGAGGGCCGCGGGAGGCCCGGGGGAGGCGGCGGGCCTGGTAGCGGCCCTGGAGGGCGGGAGCTCCGAGGATGACTCGGACATCGGGCCGGTCCAGGACGAGGACGGGGAGGAGGAGCCCCCGGAGGTCCTGGACGTCGAGGTGGACGCCCACCAGTTCCCCATGGTGGGCTTCCGCTTCCTGTTAATGGACCTGGTGCATTCGCTGCTGCGCCGCATCTACCACAACGACCACATCCTGGTGCGGCCCCGCGGCGGCCGCGTGGTGGTGCGGCCCAGGCCCCCCTCGCCCACGGGCTCAGCCATGCTCCCCGTGACCCCGGCGCCCGGGGGGCCGGGAGAGGGGCCCGCGCCGAAGGCCCAGGAGCCCGAGGAGCCTGAGGACCCCGAGGAGGACGCCTCCTGGGAGACCCCCGAGGAGGGGCCGGCGGAGGAGGCCGATGATGATATCAGCGTTTGGGAGATGGCAGAAGAGACCAGCACTTCTGAGGGTAAGGAGCCGGCCGGGGTGCGGGGGCTGGGGGCCCAGCCTGCGGGACCCCGGCTCAGCGGGGCCTCGGCAGCTGAGGCCGTGGGAGTCGGGGAGCCCTCCACCAACTGAAGGTCAAAGCGGCCCAGTAGAAGCCCAATTCCATAGCGACCTTTACGGTTCGAGAAAAAAATGGGCCGACCTCTACCAACCCTGGTGAGAGATATGAGATTATCCATCAGTGCCATTTCTGAGTCCACGGGTGAATGTCCATGGAGGTAAGTGTGGAGGAAGGAGCTTGAGAGGAAATGGAAGAGAAAAGAACAGGCAAATGGCATACCTCATGTTTGGTTCCTGGCTATTAAAAAGTGCCAAGATGCTTAGAAAGTTGATACCCAAACATTATGAACTGACAGGGGAGCACTCGGTAAAAATAAGACATTCAGGGAGGAGGAACTAATGAGCTTCACCATAGAATTTGTATTTGAGGCAAAAAATTTTTGCAAGAAAATCCTAACCAAGACATACAAAATGATCAGGCCCAGACGATTCTGATCCCTTCTTCTCTGAAGGGCCAGAAATAATCAGCAGCACAGGGTGGCAGATTTACCGGAAAAACAGAAATAATGTCACTGTGAAAACGATCAAGCAGCAGAAAGGTGAGGGTCGTGAAAGTGTTGTATCAACCAGAAGGAAGGTGCCCAGCTGTTCTTTCCTTAGTTACTCCTGTCCTCCTGCTTCCCCCAAGGATGGAGTACTGAATGGCACTCTTCCTTATGAATTGGGATTTTTTAAACTTTCTGTTAATGTCTGGTCCCAAAATATTTATTATTCTTCACTAAAGGAACAACTAGTTATCAATATGAGAACTCCAGTGAAGAGGCTCATGGCTCTGAAAGCAAGGGAAAAGAGAAGTTTAACAAAAAACAAGAAGAGCCGGAAAAACATCAGGACCCAGCAGAGGGCAAGCCCAGAAACCCCAGGTATTTGTGTGTAGCTTTGAAAATCACCCAACCATTCCAGGCACTGGCCAGTTTTGTTTCTTGCTTTATAATTCTCCCAGTAAACTAAGAAAAAGCTTGTTTAAAATTAGTTTAACAACTCAACTTTACCTACTTAGAATGTTACTAGAACACTCACGTACCTAGTAATATAAAATGTATCATGCCTGGAAATATCCTTCATGGCTGCCCATTTATTCTTGTGAGGTCTTTTGTCCTCCACCTCTAAGACTATTCACAAGTTGTAAATGTATCAGTACCTAAGACCGATATTTGTTTAGAAAACAGTTACCAGAGCAGCAGTGAAAGTGTCTGGGCTGTGCACTAGTGGGGCCTTCATCGCTTGGCCACAGAGGCGCAGTCTCCTGCACTAGGAGACAGCGCCTTTTAGAACGTGACTACAAATAGCAAAAAGTTAAAAATTTCGAGTAGGACCACGTTTAATGATTAATACCTAAAATACAAAAATCTACAACTGAACAAATGTTTATGTGACAGTCACAAGAAAAGAAACTTAGTCATAGTATGACTGTTTATCACTGCATTGGTAATGGAATCTTAAGGCATAGCTTGCCCTTGAGCATATTTAAATGAGTAACATTTCCCCTGCATTTTCACAGCTGTGTATTTCATAATAACAGCCTCTTTCTCATATGGTAGATATGGAGACCGAGGTTCTGGGAGGGTGAGGGGGTATCATTTGCGGAATGAGAACAGGCTCTCAAGGTGGAGAGGTTGATTTAAATCCTAGAATGGCCTCTCAAGGGGGAAAAAGCGTTTATGGTGTTGGGCAAGAGGGAGACATGTTGCTATGATCACATGATTGAAGCCATCAGTCGTACGAGCACCCTGTATCCAAGGTGCAGGTTACGAGAGGAAAAAGTGTTGTTCTCCTCTACTCGTTGAGGTGTAGCACCCAAACGCAGCAGGTGCACATAGGGCTGACTACTTTCTCAGATTCAGAAAGTCACTGCTGCCAGTTAATGCTGAATAATTGTTAATTGTCTCTCATTTCATCCTGCAGTTGGGAGGAATAGAAAGAAGACATGTAAAGAAAGAACCCACTGTTTACAACTTTCACGTGTTTCATTTTTCAGACGCCCATGGGAATTTTAACACTGATCCCAATCCAAAGTTCATCAACTAAAATGTGATATCCAGTGGCTTGCGACTTTCATCTTTTACAAACATACTTAACAGCATGGGTTCTAATTAAAAATAAATTTGCTTTAAATTAATAAACTGAAATGCCAGCAGATTTTATTTAGATAAATGATTCTGACTCAAATCTCCCTTTTACCTTTGTCTTGACCCATTTTACCTTCATTGAAAGGCATCACTTTCCACCACTTGGTAAGCCTGTTTTAAATAGTTTTGTTGTAGCCCAAAGTTAAAATGTCAAGTTTAAAATAATTTTTGTAAAGATAGACATGGAGGTCAAGACTTCAGAGCTGTGCTGTTTGCTACATTTAGTCCCTGGCCATGTGTGGCTGCTGAGCATTCGAAATGTGGCTAGTCTGAGTTGAGATGTACTCTGTGTTAAAAACAATGTAAAATCGCATTAATACTACTTACATGTTGAAATAATACAGTGTTAACAAAATATTAAAGTTACTTTCTCCAGTTTCTTTTTCCTTTTTTAAAGTGGCTACTAGAACATTTCAAATTACACGTGACTTGCATGATACGTGTATTTCATATACTGTTGGGTGCGTTTGAAGGAAACCTCATAGACGGCCCCGCTTGCCTGGAGGCCAGATGGTGCTGCTGAGCCTGAGCCCAGACATTGATTTGGAGCAGTGGTTCTCAAAGTTTGGTCCCCAAAAGAGCATTATCAGCATCACCCAGGAATTCTTAGGCTCCACCCAAGACCTGTGAATCAGAAACTCGGGGAGTGGGGCGCAGCAATCTGGGCTTTAAGAAGCCCTCCAGGGGGTTCTGTTGCAGCTAAGGTTTGAGAAGCACTGGTTTAGAGCCACAGGGGAAGAAGCTCAGACTCACCTATGGGGGGACCAGCCTTCACTCACTGGCTTGGGACTGTTGTAGGTAAATTGAACAGGATGGCAAAGGGTGGACTGGGGAGGAGACAGCACTCACAGGGGCTGAGACACAGAGGGGCTAAGAACGGTGATGGCAGCAGAAAATGCATAAGGGAAGACACTGATTCCAGAAGGATACAAAATGATACCATGTGCACGAAGTCTAAGGAAAAATACAATCACTGTACGTTGATTGTAGATGCATATAGTGACAGGCATGCCTGTGAAAGTGTATAAAAATGTAGCATACAGAAAGGCCTGTGATGGAAAGGTAAACACCACATTTAGGATGGTGGTTACTCCTGGGGAAAGAGAAGGAGCGGGATCCTATTGGGGCGGGCTCCACAGTGGGCTTCAACTGTATTAGAATGTTACGTTTTGTAAGCTGGGTGGTGGGTATGTAGATATTGATAGTATTATTCTCTATACCTTTGTGCAGGTCTGAAATAAAAAAATAAAAAGAGGAAAGGGCGAGAATAAGTTTAATATCTAGACTCTAAAGTGGAAAAAAGGTAAAGTCATATTTGATCAGAGGATCAGAGAAGGGGAGGGGTCCCGGGAGTTTGACACTAGACAGCCTCATTTCTCCATTTAATTAAGGCTTCCTAAGTGCTCTCTTGGTAGCATTTATACCTTCTCTCATATTCCATGGTAGCACATCTCATATTCTAACTTATGTTAGCATTATTTTTTTAACTGAGGTGAAGTTCACTTAAAATCAACCATTTAAAAGTGAACAATTCAGTGATATTCACAGTTTCATGCAACCACCACCTCTTTAGTTCCAAAACATTTTCATCATCCCCAAATCCTATACCCATTAAGCAGTCACTCCCCAGTTCCCATCCCTCCACTCCCTGGTGACCACCAGTCTGCCTTTCTGTAAGACTGAGACCCAGTCCCTGAGCCAGGCTGGAGTACAACCACCACCTTGCCCTCCCTGTCTGCTCATCCCCATCTGCATTCTTTCTCCCACCCATCTATTTGCTCCCCAGATATTTATACACGTGAAAACCTTCTCTTCAATACCGTCTCTTCCTCATACAAATACCCACCTCGAGGCCGTTAGCTTGGTCAGGCACACCTCCATAAAGGGGGGCCTTTATGCCTTGCACAACTTCTTAAAATCATTTAGCTTTTCTGACAACTCTCAGGTCTAAGTTGTCAATAACCCTGTATTCAGTTTCCCTCCTCATGTGACAGACAGAGTCAGACTACAGAACAGGCTTTATTGAATTTATTTGCTTTGCATATAGCAGAAATCAAGAATGCTAAAAGAAGCTGAAAACTTGTCAGAATGTGCCTCTAGGCGTTAAAAAAACTTAACCTCTTTACTTAAAACAGATTTTTGTTGTTAACGGTGGAAAGGAAATTGTTAATGGAGAGTTCTTAGGGTGAGAATAACCTAATAGTGGTCCACTCTGAGGAAAGGGGCATCGGAGGTGTAACAGCTAATTTACCAGGACTACCTAGGCAAAAGGCATCTACCTTTAATGATCTGTTCACTATGAGAATACAAAGGAAATCAAACCCAAACAATCAAAATCTTAGCATTATCAAAAAGGCAAAGATATAGTATCAGGGAAAATAAATGTAGTATAGAGAAAAGATAAAATCCAGCATATGATTGTACAATATCACATTATATCATCATCAGCAAAACCAAGCACCGAGGATTTAAATTAGCTCTGGCACCTCACAGCCTCGCTGAACTTTTTTTGCATGTGGCAGCACCCTACTCAGAATTTAAAGGCACAGTTATATCTAGGTTTGCATTTCTGTTTAAGCAAAGTAGCCCCAAGGTGACAGAGACAGACACAGTAAAAGGTATACTAGGACACTTCTGGGTTTCCTAAGCAAATGAGCTGGGTACTGCCCAGGTATCAGAGGGAGCTCTCCCTTAGTGCTTGGTGTGTCTAGGGGATGGAACAAAGGGAAAGGACTTGGGGTGAGTGGTTCACTGGGGAGGCAAGGGCTGTCCAGCTTAGTGACTTTTGGGGTGTGTGCCCCTAGGAATGAGGGCAGGGAAAGGCTGATTCAATCACCTTGGGCTTCCAGTTAGCAGAAAGTTAATTGTTCTATGGCTTTAGAATTGCAGTCTTGCTTTGGGGTAAAATCTTGTGAAACAGAGGCTGCTGAGGGAAAGTGACAAGAAACTGGACTATGTGGAGGTCTCCATCTTAAGGCTGGAGCCAGCGTATAAGACAGCTCTCCAGTGGCCCCAGACTTCCTCTGCGGAAGGCTTCCCATCTGCCTGATTGAAAGCACAGCTTTCAGCATCTGTAGAAGTTTGAATTTCAACAGGGTCTTAGGTTAAAAAACAGGATATATGTGGCATGCAGTACATGTCTGAGCAACTGGAGAGGGTCACAGTGGCACTGGGGCAAAAGGTCAAACACTGATGGACTAACCATCCAGAGGAGTATGAGAATCCCCAAGGAATGGTCTGCCTCATAGGAAGGTGCTCACTGCTGCCAGACCTGTGACAGGTTGACACAGGGCAGGTGCAGAGAGAGCTCTGTATAAATTGTAGGCATTGGGGGCCCTCACAGATACAAAGAAGGTGTTTCAAAGGGCAGTGGGCTGATTGGGGGACTGGCTGTGCAAAAATTTTCTTGGACACCCAGAATTTTCACTTCTACCACCTCTTCTTAGGGGCTTTGCAAAGCTTGGAGCAGCAACCAAAAAACTGAAGCATCAAACTAGGCTCATAGAACCTAAAAGCCAATCCTTGGGCCAAATCATCTGGACATTTCCATTAGAATGAATTTACTTGATCAAGGGAAATGACTACCTCTTAGTTGCTCCAACAAAATGTTTTAGCTTTCTCCCTTCTAAAAGCACATTGTCCAAAGTTAAAGACTTCTCAATTTGACAGAAGTGCAAACATTTTACATAGTTTTCACAGAAGAAATTCTTGGTTTTCAGATGCTGGCAGTGACTGTACTGAAGGTTACACATTCATGGCATTTGTTTCATTCAGATAATTATTAGCTTTAATTTTCATTTTAAGGCTCCTTTGCTTAATACAAATGGTTACAGTAAATAAATCACTATGTGGCATTAATAACAGCTATTGGCAATTATCATTTGAAATGCTGATACTCCGCCCAGGAGCTATTTATTTAATGATTTCTGCCATCTGGCTCCATGCTTTGGCTTTCTTCTTGGCCAGGGAGAACCAGACTGGCTCAGCTGGCTCAACCGGCTGTTGTAGTGTGACTGGGAGAGTGGAAGACCTTCTGGTTTCCTTCTTCATAGAATGTACTTGAAGTATCTTATCATCTTCAAATCCTATTGGAACCACAGTAAATAACACACAAGTAGTAAGAAGCCCCAGAGATACTGAGGTATGTTTATGGGATGCAATAAGAATTTTCCTCCTTTCAGGTTTTCTCTGGCTTCTAAAAGTCAGTGCATAGGCAGTGCCATAGGGTGGTATGTGAAAGGGGTAACATCAATACGGCTGTGGCCACAGGGACCTGGACATGGGAAGGTCTGAGAGAAAATACCTACAGCTGTAACTGCCAATCTTTGGTTGATTATTATTGGATTGTCTTACACTTCTGAATTGAGTCTAGAGGGGAAACGTATCTGTTCAGTTTTTTCAATTTAAATAAGGTAATATTGTTTTGTTTTGCCAATCCATGATGTTGTATGAAATGACTGATGACTCAGTAGATCCACCCAGTAAAAGTCTATGCTAAATAACATTATATCAACTACTCCTTCCCTCATCTGGCTTTATGGTTGATGGACTTAGTGGCTTAGAGTCAACCAGTGATTCTCAACCCTGGCCACACATTAGAATCATCTAGGGTTCTCTTTAAAAATATGAATGCACATGCTATTTCTTGAACTAACTGAATTAGAATCTCTAGCAACGGATCCAGGGTGATCTGTAATTTTAAAAAAGCTCATCAGGTGATTCTAATATACAATGAGAGTTGAGAACCACTTGACAGGAGTACAGTGCACATGAGACGATTCACAGCTATAAGCAGGTCAAGTGCTGCTATTTCATGGCCACGCAGTGGGTTCCTAAACTCCTAGTTTAATTTCTTCATGAGGCAGACTAAGAGAGAGGGCAAAGATGACTCAATATAAATCCATCCTCCCCCCAACCCGCTCCTCCTCCTGGAAGAGAAAACATCCCTCTGGCACACAACTCTACTGATGAGACCTTATTCTATCGCAGCAGTGCTTTTTCAGCTTTCAACATTCCCCCACCTCTCATACCCCTGCTCAGAATACAGAGGGGCTGAAACAAGCCTTTAAATGGTTAAAAAAAACAATTCAATACCACTGAGTCTTTACAGTGCTTTATTTTCCACAGATTCATTGGGAATGTAGAAGGTGAGAAAATGCTGCTTTGCTATGAACTAAAAAAAAAGTAACTTGGTTCTTTCCTCTTGAATACCAGCCCTAAGAATGTTCTAGTGAGTGATCACAATTTTGTGCCTATACAGCTTCATAGATGAGGTAAAGACTGGAAGACCCTTTGAAAGTTACACACTGGACTTAACAGTAGTCATAATAATCGGATTTTCCTAAAACAAGCTGATATCTGTATCTAATGGAAGAGCCATGAGAGAAACATGAAGCTGATTTGGGGGAAGAGACATATGTTGTCTGAGCTTGAAACTGCAAAAGTTTCACAACATTCTACCCAGGCTATTTTGAGGGGTGGGGGGTGGGGGTGGGGGGTGTTTTTTACCTGCTTTGGTAGACGTAGGTAGCTTCATCCGTACCATTTTCTCCTGTCTATTGACATTGGAACTGAAAATCCGTCTTGATTGGTTTTCATTTGCAAGGCCAGCTCTCTTTAACACAAAATGAAAACAGAAAGGTTGTTAAGTCCTGACATGAAAACAGCAAATTACTTATTCAAATCACAAGCCCTGTCCTGGGTATTATGAGTTCAACATTAACCAAAAGGAAAGAGATAGATAGAGAGATAGAAAGAAACAGAAAGCACCTTGGTTCAGAATTTCAGTTCACAAAACCTAAGCTGGTTCAAGTTTATCACCTTTCTGAGCTGGAAGAAAAGGTTGTCTAATCATACAAATAGTGTAAACAAGTTAACGTGAGAATTATTTAACTTGACAACAACCTCTTCTCTAGCACTTTACCAGCACTTAGCAAGCTAACAGAATGTGGTGGTTACAAATACCTTATCAGTTAATTAACGTGACTTTCATGGATTTCTACGTAACAAAACTTGTTTACATCTGACTTGCATTAGAAAGTGATACAACTAGGTGTTTTCAAAATTGTACAGCTTAAGCTTTTCAAATTAACCTCTCCACAACTAGTCTAAATCAATGAGTTTATATACCCTAAAATATGTCCCCCTGACAAAAGCTTTAATGAAGGTGGACTTTGCCCTGTATGATCCTGCTCCCATAAAAACACTAATGATGAAAATGAAAAGATCTTTAAAGAAAAGAGTTAGATTTTCACATGATCCCACAACAAATTCAGTAAGCACTTAGAAGTATAGGAACTTAGACATATCTTTTGATACGTAAATTTGATGTTTTCTTGAGTCAGTTTTCTGTAGTTTTGACAAGCAGGGTTCTCATTCTGACACTTCCAAAGACATTGCAAATGCGACATTGGAAGCAAGACATCATCCCATCATGCCTGGTCCACACGTGGTACCATTAGCCTTGTTCATCACATAGCTTTTCCCTTAACTTATAGGGGGTGCCACACCAAACCAAATCAGTATGTGGAAACCCAAACATGAAACTACCTTAACTTACGTAAACGTAAACCATTATGTACTGATATGGAAGTGTGTCCAGAAATGAAATGTTAAATGAAAAATAGTATGTATAGTTTAATTCCATTTATATTTTCTTAAATACATGTACATATTTATAGGCATAAAATATCTGTAAGGATATTTACTCAACTCTCACCCCAGTGGTGACCTTTGGGTTTTTTTTCAATGACTCCTTATTTCTAGACCAATTTCATGGAATTCCTTAGGACAGGACTTGATTTACAGAATCTTCTCATATTCATCACTTTTTACAAATCCTTTAAAGTGCATAAAGCGGAGCACATTTCTATGAGTACAAAGCAAGTCTTTTCCCCTGAAGAGTCCCCAGATTAATGTATGATTAACGTATTCAAAGAGGTGGGGAGCTGCATCTCTAGCAAAGTTCCCAATACAATCTTAGTCAGTTGGCTCCAGCAACCTTTTGGAGTGTTTTGTGGGCTGCCCCAGGTCCTACCCAATATCTAGGCTCCTTAGTCTCAGGCTTGGCTCCAGCTCTATTCTTGGTTTTGGGCTCTTTTGCAGGAATGTTGGCCTGGAAACTCCCCTGCTTCTGCTTCACCATGGTTATCCAAGCTGGCTCTGAGGTGGCACAATCTGACTGTTGACCAGGAGCTTTTCCTGTGAAAGGAATGAAAGTTAGAACTGAAGCGAGGCAGGCAGGGTCTTGAGACTGACTGGGGCCTACCCACAATAAGGTCCCAAATGGGACCCTTGTTAATTGCCAAATGAAAATAAACATATAACACATAGAGAAGGGCCTCCTTCTTTTGTACCCTCCCTACAATTTGGCAAGGCAGGAGTTCCTTGAGTAGATAAGAAGCTGTACTTCAAAGTTTGCAAACCGTCCTCTTACTGGTCCCTTTCCCTCCCTTGTCCATCCCTCTTCCTATCTCCAGTTCAGGGTAGGACAGCGGTTGCTAGATGCGCTGGGAAAATTCCTACGAGGCCAGACGCTGAATTCACTGATGTCATTTCTCTTAACTCCAAGGAAAATCTTACTGTATTTGTTACCTCATGGTCCCTAATGCAAGTGTGTGGTTACATGGGTGTGGTTATAGGTGTGTACAAGACTATGTGATGGTGAGCCTGAAGGTACAAAGGCTTTGAGAGAGATAAATGCTCAAAATATCACCTAGCTCTGGATTCTTAGACATTTCAGGTGAGTGAAGAAGCTGTGGAAGTACAAAACATTTACAATAAATTAAGATTTCAAGCTGAGAGCCTGAACATAGTGCTTATTAATGAGTTGGTTTTAAAAATACACACGGTGTTGAGGGGCACCTAAGATATGTAAAGAAACGTATTTTGAGAAAAGCATAAAATCCCATCTACATGTAAGGTGTACAGAGATTGGGGGATGGGGAGATGGTCACGTGTCTATTACAGAATGTGGACAAATGTCCAGAGGGGACCACCTTGAGGAACAGAGGACTCAAAATGAACCATCTCCAAATCCATTAATCTAGAATGGGGCATGATTCTGCCCCTAGGTCCACAAGTCAGCCTTATCAAAGCAACAACTGAGCAAGCAAAGCTAGAGCAGACTTCCTCCTAGTCAAGACTTTGTTTTCCAGTTCTTCCCACCACTTGGTACCTGTTTGCCATCTGGAAAGATAAAGTCTCACCTGGGGTCCTGTAAGCAGGTTGCTTCTTGCCCATGCTTTCAGATTTGGGCCTCCTCTGTAGCCTCTCTGCAAAGTTAGATGCTGTGGGGAGGCTCTGTGCGCTGCCCAGGAGCCCTGTGGAAGCCCTTCTTCTGATTTGCTGTCCTCTACCTATGGAAGATGAAATTGGGCCCAAGGAGTGTGAAGGATGCTTGGTAAAATCTTGTTTCCCACTCTTACCCTTTTGTGAGGAAGAGGTTCTTCTCAGTCGGACTCCAAAAAGATTTTCAACGTCAGCCCCATTGGTGGGTGAATTTGAATGGCTGTTATTTTGAGCACCACTCCCAAGAGCTTCCTCCTTAGAATAAGTGCCTTCAGAAATGGATGCTTGCCAGGCAGGAGTGACGGTGAACTTCACAGGTTTGGTAGCAGGAGTCGGGGTGTTCTTAATGAGGTTTTCGGAGCTTTGGCTGCGTTTCTTGGTTTTGTTTGGAGAAGTGGGGTCCCTCGGTAGGGACCAGCAGCTAGGCTTGCTCTCAGAAATGGTTTCCTCAGCAGCAGCACTCACAGAACTTGAATAAACCTGTTGCTGATACTCAGGGTCTGCAAGAGCCTGAAAGGTGTGTCTGGGAGGCAGGCGCTCCTCCGAACCTCTTCCCTCCGCAGGTGCACTCACTGGGCCTGTCGAGAAAGTCTGTGGCTGAAATTCAGCCTCATCCTCAGCTTGGAAGGGGCGTCTGCAAGGCAGCTGCTCTTCGGAACTCCTCCATTCTCCACGAGAGCGCTCAGATGCCGAGGAGATTTCTTGCTGGTACTCCAGCTTCCCCAAAGTCGGGGCAAGGTGTCTGGGAGGCTGCTGGTCCTTAGAACTGCTCCACTTCACATGACCACTCTCTGAATGGGCAAAAACCTCTTGCGAGCCTTCTGGCCTCCTCAAGCCCTCCAGAGGGCTTTTCATAGGCAGCAGCTTGGAAGAACTGCCTCCCTCGGTATCAGCACTCTCCCAGCCTGAGAAAACTTGGTGCTCGACTTTTGGCCTCAACATAGATTTGGAAGGTGGATTTGAAAACAGAGGATCCACATAATTTCCCTCCTCAACAGCAGGACTCTCTGAAAAGATTTGCTGGGCCATAAACTTGACAAACGACTGGGAGGGACGCTTGGAAAGCACCATTTTCTTAGATGTGTCTTCTTCACCAGTACTGCTCTCTAGACGTGAGGACATTTCCTGAATTTTAGACTTTTTTGCCACCTGGGCAGGATGTCTAGGGGGCAGTGGCCTCCCAGAAATGCCCACCTCGACAGCAGCGCTCTCCAAACTTGACATCTGCCGGACTTTACGCCTCACAATGGACCAGGAATGTTTGGCAAGCGGCAGCTCGGTAGAAGGAACACTCTCTGGACCTGCAGAGATTGCTTGTTTGACTACTGGCCTCGCCAGGGGCTGGGAAGGGACTCTGGGAGGCAGTGGCTCCATAGAAATGCCCCACTCCATGGCAGCGCTCTCTGGACCCGCAGAGGCTTGTTGCTCAAATTTGGGGCTCACCCAGGACTGCTGGAAGCTGTGTCTGGGAGGCAGCAGCTCCCCGAACATGCCCTCCTCTACAGCAGTGTTCTTTGAGAAGATTTTCTGGGCTTGAGGATTTGTCAAGGACTGGGGAGAATACTTGGGGAGCAGTGTCTCCACTGGAATAATCTGCTCAGCAGAAACACCCTCCAAATCTGAAAATACATTGTGTTCAGCTTTAGCATTCATCAAGGGCTGGGCAAGAACTTTAGAAGGCAGAGGCTCCCTAGAAATGCTCCCTTCTGCCACAGCACTCTCTGGACCTGCAGAGACGTGTTGCTGGGCTAGAGGTCTCATCAGGGGCTGAGAATGATGTCTGGGAAGCAGCAGCTCCGTAGAAATGCTCTTCTCAACCATGGCACTTTCCGCACCCGAGGAGAATTGGTGCTCCACGACTGGTCTCACCAGAGCCTGGGAGGGACGTCTGGGAGGCAGCAGCTCCCTAGACATGTTCCCCTCCACAGCTGTGCTCTCTGGACAGGCAGAGATGTCTTGCTCAGCTATTGGTTTCGTTGGGGGATGAGAAGGATGTCTTGAAGGCAGCAGCTCCACGGAAGTGATCCTTTCACTAGTAGTAGTAACTTCTGGACCTGCAGAGACCGGTTGCTCAACTTTCAGCCTCATCAGGCGCTTGGAAGGCACTCTGGGAGGCAGCGGCTCCACAGAAATGTCCCACTCCCCGGCAGCGCTCTTTGGACCCGCAGAGGCTTGTTGCTGTAATTTAGGGCTCACCCAGGACTGGAATGGGCGCCTGGGAGGCATCTGCTCCACAGAAACACCCGACACTTCAGGTGCATTCTTTGAAACCGAGGAGACTTCTTCTTGGTCTTTGGGCCTCCCCAAGGCCTGGGAAGGGCACCTGGGAGGCAGATCTTCCTCAGAGCTGCTCCAGTCCTCAGCACTGTTGTACTTTTCAACATAGCTACTTGATCCTGTGGAGGGGTCATCCTCAGACTCCCCCAAAGCCTGGGGAGCGCACCTGGGAGCCAGCTGCTCATCAGAACTGCTCATGTGCTCGACAAAACTTGATTCTGCGAAGACTTCTTGGCCACCTTTGGACTTCCTCAAGGACGGGAAAGAGTGTCTGGGAGCCGGCCGCTGCGCAGAACCACTCCCCTCCTCCGAAGCGCTCTCTGAATCGGAGAAGCCAGCTTCAGCTTCGGGCTTCCCCAAGGACCGGGAAGAATACCTGGGTGCCCGCCGCTGCTCAGCACCGCTCAGCTCCACAGCTGAGCTTTCTGATTCTGGGGAGACTTCTTGTCCCTTTTTGGACTTCCCCGAGGGCTGGGAAGAGTATCCGCGCGCCCGCCGCTGCTCAGCACCACTCCCTGCCTCGGAAGTACTCTCTGAACCTGAGGCGACTGCTTCAGGCCTCGGCTTCCCTAAGGACCGGGAAAAGCTTCTGGGAGGCTTCCCCTCTGCAGAAGAGCCTCTGTCTGCCAAAGCACTCACTGTACCTGAAACGCTGGCTGTGAAGGCCTGGAGAACATTGCCAGGAGGCTTTTCTCTGCAGGGATTTTGAGCTGACTTCACTTTAAATCGGACACTCTTCCGATCAAAGCTGGAAGCTCCTTCCTCTTCTGACTGGATGTCAGAAGGGTCCATAAACACCTGATCCTTCACTGGCACTGAGAAAATGACATCTTGGGTTGTGGAAAGGTTTTCTACCACTGGTGAGAGAGCAGCTCTGGCTTCCGTCTTCTTGGCTCCAGCAGCCCCATCTTCATGGTATGGTGAGAGACCAGTGACCATGGACTCTTGCAGGTCTTCAGGTATTGACTGTGATGCTGATGCTTTTCTGGCATCAAAGTCTACACCGGCATTTCTCCTTCCCACGTCGTTTTTATCTGAAAACAGCTCCAGCGGCGCGGCACTTTCTGTTTGTGGAGTTGTGCGTTGCTCTACAACTTGCTTCTCCAAGGGCAGATGCCAGAAAGGGCTGTCCCTGGAGGTCTTATCAGCAGGTGGGGACCCAGCTCTGTCACCTAGGCCAAGGGCTCTACTGGATTGTTTAAAGCTTCTTCTTCTGGATCCACGCTCATTCGTCCCCAAAGTACTTAATCCTCTTCTTCCACGTCGCCTTCCGTATACTGGGGAAAGTGGGTAGCTCTGACTCCCAGCGGCATCTTTGTTTGCAGCCTGATCTGTTGTCTTCTTTTCATAAATCTCAGCTCTGTTGCTCTGTTTCTGGCTTGAGGGACCTGTACCAAATAGAAATAAGGAAAGGGAAAGTGTGTCCTTTTGATTTCCTAAAATAAGAATACTCTGCCCTGGCCCGCTAGGTACCTACTTGCCATTGAATTCCCTAGTACAAAGAAGTAGCTATTCTGAAGACAGAGAGCAACTTGGTCACTATTAGCCTTCTGCAGTTGGAAATTTTTAAATCAAAGTGAAATCCTGTTTTATGAACTGATTCCAAGGTTGGCCCATCACCATTATATCAACAGTCTGTTCCACCATTAGGTGTGAGACACTTCAAAAGGCCATTTTTTGAACTTGTAACAATGATTACCTTTTAGGAAACTGGGGCAGGGCGAAGGGAACTTTTACTTTCTACTTAGTAGTCAACAGGGGTTATGGGAGGTGGGATTATGGCTCTTCATTTCTTCTGCTTTCAACTCTCTTGTAGCAAAGTAATCTGATGTAAAATGCATGCAAAGCAATCTTGGAAGAGTGCATTGGTCCACAGGCTTCAGATCAAGCACAAGGCAGCAGTTCTACACTTTGCTCCTCTCCTCTCTAGCACTTTTACTAAGGAACCCAAGTTTGATCCCCAGGTGGGAGGGCCCTCACTTCCTCCTCTCCCTCATCATCAACTGATCCTTAGCTCCATCTAGTGGTTTCACATCCAGCAAATAGCACCGAACCTGGAGGTTCATTCCAAACCACTTCCATTATATGGAAAACAAAAGTATCTGACCCCACAGACAATGAATGTTTTAATCTCTGTGTGTAAAAGGGAATGCTATTAAAAATAAATATGAAAAAAGGGTAAAAAGAAAGTAAAAGAAATTACTCATTTAATTTCTTTCTTTTTGTTGTTACGCAGAAGAGTTTCATGGTTTTATTAGTTTTGATAGGAGAATGTCTTCAGGGCTATCCTGTCTTTGAACCCACGTGTGAAATCCTTTGCGGCAAAAATATGAAATAACTGTTTGACTTAATTTGTAGAACAGGAATCTTGTTTGATCAAGTATTGCTCAAAATTCAGTTGCCATCAACTGGAGCCAACATCCACGTAAACACACACACAAACACACAGACTTTTCACTCCAGTGGTATTTGTTGTTTGGGGTGTTGGCTGCCAAGGACATCTGTCTGCAGCTGCCCAAGCCCTCTCTGCCCATGGATATGGGAACTGGTCTCACTGTTAACAGAAGACCTTTTTTTCTCTACTGGAAGAGAAAAGCAACTTTAAAAAACCAGGATTTTTTTTTCGCCAATTCTGTTTTTATTGTCTGGTTTTGTTGCTGAGGGGGGATGCTGAAGAGGAAATCACTGGCTGCACTCAGACACCTGGGCTCACTGAGGAACTCAGCAGGTACGTTAGACTTAGGATTAAACAAACTTACAAACAAATAACCATAAATCACCTCTCTGGTTGGAAATTCATTTAGATAAAATAGGAATCCAGGTATGACCCTTTACCTAAATCTCACACAAATGGCAACTGTATTAATTGGGCAGTTTAGATGGAGAAACTTGGACCTTATTAGTATGTATCTTAAATTGAAAGCCCTCTGAGGACCAAGGACAGCAGGCCTGGGCAATTCTCTTTATATAGCCCCTGTTACATGGAACTGTGGCACTAAGCTTGTAGTACATGTTTCTGGGTGAGGGTGAAGATGTTCCAACCTGCACTGTCTCTTTTCGGCCTCCTTTGGTTAGCTTCTTTTGGTCTGGTTGTACTCTTCTCTTCTTCAGAAACCAGTGGAAGGCTTGACTCCTCTTGCTTTGGTTTCACCTAAGAGAGGGAAAGAAAGAGCTTGAATCAGACTGAAGTGCTCTTCCTCAACCCCTGTATAGCTGCCAAAGGAAAAAGCATCAGGGGAAAAGTCCTTGCTATCCAAATGGCTCTGTTGGGAGCATAACAACACTGTTAATGATGGAAATTATTTCCAATGGTATCCAGACCCTGGTGATCATTTTCCTATTGGAAGTGGTTCACTAGATGTGACATTTCTGATCTCTGAGTGATACACTGCAGGGAACTCTCAAAAACACCCTGGAAACCACTGACCCACACTGCAAAGCCATACATATGAAAATGGGGTTGTTGGGTCTGACAACAATCGTACTCTTGTCAACACTGGAATTCCCAAGTTTGCTTCACCAGTCCTGGGAACCACATTCAAATCCTGATAGGCTTCTTTTCAGAGTGAAAGCATGAATTATGTCTTTCTAGCTCAAAAGGAGAAAAAAGATTGGGGTTTGGTTGAGAAAGAAGAGAGAAAAAGATGAAGGGTTCAGCCCTTACACTGAAGGGGTTAAAATTGGTTTAGTATAATCAAGGTTTTCAGATAATGACAGTGCAGCTGTGGAAATGTCAGAGGAGCACTACACTGAACAGGGTCCAGAATTTGCTTTGTGTAAGTCTTTATGATATGCATCTAAAGACAGACATGCAACTCTTTAGGTTCCCACATGAAGTGCCTGTGTAAACAGACTCAGCTCAAAATTATTTACTTTTGAGTGAATGAGGGCAGAGAGACGTGGGATCAGATCTCTGCTCCATCATTTACTCTCTGTGTGATGTTGCACAAGTTATTCTCTAAATCTTTCTGTCCATGTCTATAAATTAGGGATAAGGAGAAACCTCCGGGGGACTTGCAGACCTAAGAAATTCCAAAGCAGGAAGCAAGTGGCAGCAGCCTCTGGGTCATAAATGATCCTAGACTCATATTCATCCATGTGTCAGGGAGAGAGTCACAAGGAAGAAGTAGATGTCTCAGCCTTGTTAGAGAGTGCTACCCAGGCCTTTCCTCAATTAGGCTGTGCAGAAGGAAGAAAGTCAGAAGGGTCACACTAAGTTTCCCTTCACCAACATTCCCTGCATCCCACATTTGTGGCGAGGTGTCCAGGTGATAATGCATTTACACGGTCTAGCACATAGTAATTGATCACCCTCTGCTTGACACTGAACCAAGGAGATTCTCTCAGGGCCACCAGAAGGCCCTCCTAGGCCTGCCACCCTGTCAATTGTTCTTTCAGTGTGTACTTTGTTCTCTTTCTAAAGCCAAATTGTGATGTCTAAGCTCAGGGCAACATGGTGGCCTGAAGAGTCCTGGGCTGGAAGTCGGAAGACTGGGTTCTGGTCCAAGCTCTGCCACTACCAGAGTTTCTGAAATTCGGCAACTATTTGTGCTTTAATATCCTTCCCTGTAAAATGCTTGTAACTACAAAAACTTTTCATCTCTTCTAGCTCTGATTTACAGCCCTTTACTATGGCCCAGAGTCACGGAGGAATTGTTTGGACCGAAGTGAATCTTCTAGCTCGCTGACACATCTTTTAAATACCAGTATCTTTGAATTCTCAGCTTTCAGTAAAAATCTTTTCCAAAGACATTACTCCCCTATCTTCCTAA
This sequence comes from Camelus ferus, assembly GCF_009834535.1. NCBI lineage: Eukaryota > Metazoa > Chordata > Mammalia > Artiodactyla > Camelidae > Camelus > Camelus ferus. The sequence goes on along the minus strand of NC_045732.1, from coordinate 93,935,603 downwards.
ACAGAGATTGGCGAATCTCGTTCAACTTTTCTTGATGATTTGGATGAATAATGAACATGACCTATTACATTGGACAATGATGCAGTGTGGCCCTGAGGGACTTACTGAGGTCAGCAAGGTTCATGCTCCCCATACTAAGTGGCCCCAGATTGTTTCTGTCATTTCTCTCCCCTATCAACCATCACTTCTCTTTGCTATCAGATCGCAGTATGATCTGTGGCCACGTTTTAAACATAACTGGCTCACCTAAGTGTGCTAGAAAGTCATGTGACAGAACTTTGTGACATCTACATGACTCCGAGAGACTTTGGATCTCTGAATGCTTGGAGTTGCTGGAAGCCTGACCTCCAAATAAGTGGGAGTGCTACAATTTGTATCTCATGGGTCTTATCTGATTAATAATTAAAAGAATGCTAATCTGGACTATGATTGGATATCTTCTACAAAGAGGGCTGAGTGAATTCCCAGATGCTAAGCCAATAAGCAGTTTCTTGGGGGGTTAGGTCACTGTTTCTCATTTCTTCAGTCCCTTTTATGGAAGTTCCACCTGGATACTACATCCCACTCACTAGATGCAAGTTTGCTCACCTCTCTGAAGGTGTCAAGCCTGGGACAGCACCCTTGACTTTACCAGCCCTACTTAGGGTCTGGATCCCCCAAACCATACCACATCCCTAGGAGCAGTCTGCAAAGGTTGGAACTCTTCTTTTCTTATATAGGAGTTTGTCCCCAGGCCTCTTGGAGGACTTATAGTCACCTGAAAGCTCTTCTTCTTTTGTTTCCGGGGGTTTAAAGCCATCTTGTGTCGAGCAGCCGAAGAATCCAAACAGCCTTGGGTGTTGGCTGGGGTGCTGAAACCAACAGGCACCCGGGTGCTGCTGGAAGAGGGGAGCCTGGCAATCGTGTTCAAGGACTGTGAGTGAACAGGTCCAGGTGAGGGCCGAAAGGATCTCTGGAAAGAGTAGGAGAAAAGAAGGGAGTCAGCTCTGTATGCTGGCATTGGTCTCAAAAGTTAGAAATTCCTCTGGCTGAAGAAGAATTCCTAGAGAACTCCTTCCTGAATTACTGTCCCTTTTGCCTACAGCTGCACTCACACTTCTGGTCAGTAGGCTCATTAGAGGCAAGGTGCGCACTTTCTGCTGGTTCCCTTGCAGATGAAAATGAGAAACAAGAAGTTCAGGTTGCTCCCTGGCTTACCAAGCATTCAGGAGCTTCCCTTCATCCTCAGGACAGGAACCCAACCATTTCGTAGAGTTTACAAGGTCAAAGAGTTTGCATGTTCTTTTGTCCTGTACCCCCCTTTTATTAACAGAAGGGGCTGACTGGGGTGAGAGGCACAGTCTATGTCAGTAAAACCATCAGGGTTCTGGGATTTCTCCACAGGAGTGCCTGGTGGAGACAAGAAAACCAGGTTGGAAGAGGGCTTGTCTGAAAGCTGCATTTGCAGAGACAGCACACTTTCTAGCAGACCTTTGCTTCTGTTTACTGTTCATGGGTGCGAGGCTGATGGAAGCACCTGGAGGAATGCTCTCACCACCAACAGGGTGGGAATGAAGCCTGTCACCTTGTCCCCATTACGACTGGCCTCCACCTTTCCAAACTATCTGGTCCTGGGGCTCCTAGCTGGCTTCCTCTGTAGGAGCTTCAAAATGGTCTCCCTTGGGCTTCTTGACACAGTGTTTTCCACACCTCAAAGAGACACTCCAGAGCACCTCTCCCTCCTAAGAAGTTCCGGGTATTTGTGTTAGCAGAAGCCCCTTTGAAGGCCAGGCAATGAGCCATCTCTCTCCTGGACACCGGTGGCAAATGATGCAGTTTAGCAGGTAGACAGTTTCCATGTGTGTTTGCTCACTAGTTCTTTCCAAACCAGCTTGACACAGCACCAGGGACCCCTTTGGTATTTTCAGCTTTCACATCCCTTCACATTTCCCCACCACCATTGTATGTTGATCCAGTGATAACCTTAGCTACTATCTTGGCTCCAAATATGATTCTTTTATGGCCTGTGATTCCAATGCCTGGGGACTTAACACAACTAGTGGGTCGGGCTGATGATACATCCAACCCACCATTCTGTTGTTGATTCTAGGAAAGGGAGTGGAATGCTACAGTTATCTTTTGTGGGGTCAATCACACAAAACTGGAGTGGTCCCAAGCCTTTCCTAACTTCTTTATGCAACTGTCATCCAGGAATGTATACAACACCTCTTCCTGATACTTTATATTTAGCTTGTGTTATCTCTTGGAATTATGATACTCAGTATACAGAGTAATGTCTCTTGTTTTATTGTTCTGAAATTTTTTTATGCTTCGGTGTGGTCTTATATATAGTTCTGGTCTTTTGAGACTGGATGGCCGCATCTATGCTCCCACTAACTTCACACGGTCTGTCTCCGCACTGCCTCTCCGGCCATGTCTCTTACCACTTTCTGTTCCCAAACCACTGCTGGTTTGCTGTTCCTCAAACATCCTATGCATGCTCTTCCTTCAAGGCATTTGCACTTGCTGTCCCCTCTGCTGGCCATGCTCTTCCCCCATTTCCATGTGGCTAGCTCCCTCACTTCCTTGGGGTCTTGATACAAAAGCCACCTTCACAGTGACACAACCTATTTGAAATCTTAGCCTTCTACCCTGACACTGCATAATCCCCATGTGCTTGTGCTGGGTTTTTCTCCTTGGTACTTTTGATCACTGTCTAACATACGGTATATTTTGCTTATTTATCTTGTCTGTTGTCCATCTCACAGCTCCCACTACAAATATAAACTCCATGAAGAAGAGTTTTCATCTGTTTTATTTACTACTGTATTCCTAACACCTAGAACTGTGCTTGGAACATAGTAGTTGCTCAATAAATGTTTGTTGAACTGGTGGATTAATCATGTTAAGAGCTCCTACCAGATATTGCTTTCTGAGAAGTCATCAGAGAAAGCTCCTCTGTTCTCTGTATCATTTTAGTTATTCTTTCTGAGGCCTCACTAGCTCCAACCAAAGGTAAGTGGAAAAAGTCTAGAAGGTCTGTGGATCTAGAAACTCTAAAAGGATACCATGCAACCTGCTTTGCCTGAAAACTAACCTATGATGCCTATTTAGCAAGTAAATACACCTTTAGTAAAGAAACACTTTCAATTCAGTTGTCATCCCAAACCTTGTGGCAAAATCACTATAGAAAAAAGCATTATTTAGTAAAACCCATTCAGAGAAATCAGTTTCAGCAAAGTTCTGGCAATTTCAAGAGTGAGTGTGTGCAGGAGAGAGCTTATCTGTTCCCAGTCACAGCCTAAGCAAGGAGTCCATCAAACTTAATAATGGTCTCTGCTGTTGGGTTTAGAGGATGTCGTCTGGATATAGAGTATGTATATATTTTACAACTTCCCTTAAACTCACCAGTGAATTAAATAAACTATTCAAATAAACTCTCTGGAATGTTGGGCAGTGTTTCTCAAAGTATGGTCTGGGAACCCCTACCCCTAGCATCAGAATCACCTGGAGTGAGTGTTGAAAAAGCACATTTAAAGACACATCAAGACTGTCAGGAAAGGGGCCTTAGACAAGGCTCAACAGGCTCTCCAAGTGAGTCTTCTGGGGGCCAGGGTTGTGAAACACTGCCTAGTCCTCCAGCATGAAGAGAAAGGCTCCTATTTTCAAGCAGAAGCATAGCAAGTTCCTAAATAACCACATCAGTTGCCTCAGAACAGGAGCCAGCAATATCTGGGCTCCCTCTGGGAAGTGGGGTTCCTTCTTAGGCTCTACCTTTTCCCACAGCCATATTGGTCAGGAGAAACCTAGAAAAGCTACCACTGGAGCCAACCACAGGATTTTATGAGCTACACAGGAAAAGCAAACCAAAAACCTTCCTGGCAGGTTTCCAAAAGAAAAGCAAAAGCAGGAAATGGGACTCCTTTCTCTCCTTTTCCTTTCCCTCCCCTCCTGCAACCCCACTCCTCCCACCCTGCACTCTGAGAGCCAACATACCCTCTCAGTACCCAATGTGCAAGTTATTCAGGAAGGCCAAGATGGTTTCATTCCTTCTCCTGTGTTTTCAAGTGGGGGTAGCACAGAGAGCTTCTGATTAACAGCTGGAGTGAAATGAACTCCTTTTGCCTCAACATATGGGAGATGTGCCAGGCCTAGCGCCTACTAACCCAGAATCTTCCTGGGGAAGGAACCTGGGCTGGGCCTCGGGCCAGGGTAAGGAATCCTTCAGCACTGGTTGGGAGGGGTGTTGGATAGTCTTTTGCTGTTAATGGGAGAAAGGTTGCTCTTTGGACAATTAAAACACATTTTAGTTCCTTTTCACCTTTCTGTCAAGTTTCTAGACCCAGTACAAAATAGTTCAGTGAAAAATGCATTGTTTGGTCATCCTTTTGATAGCTTCTTTGTCTGCTGTATGGTGTCAGGGTTTTCACTTTTTCTTTTTAACTGTTGATGAGAAACACTTGAGTGGTGTTGGAGAGCAGTTTGGCTGCTCCTTGGAACAAAAGAGAACGCCAATTGTTATGTCTTGGTATTACCTGGTGGCTCTTTAGGCCTAGATTTTATCAAGACTTTAGCCTGAAAAGCTGTCACCTTGGGGGAAAAAAACTCACTTTGAAACTGGGAGGTTTTGACACTGGGATGCTAGAGAGCTAGGTTCTGTGTGAGTCATTCAGCCAAAAGCTCCCAAGGCAAGTAGTCTTTGCAACATTTGCAGAGAAAGCAGCAGCTCTTGGTAGGAAAAGTGGTTCTTAGTAGGAGGCTTCTCTATCAAGAAGTACTGGCACAGGATATGAGACGCAATATTGGCTGTTAGGACTTTAATTTCCTGAGTGTGTCAAAGTGGCTTATTTCTCCCATTCCTGAGAATTCCTGTGCAGCTGCTGCTTCACTCAGAATCGTTGTTTCATAAAAGCTGTTGTGACTACTGTTCTGCCATCCTGAAAGTTGTAAGAGGTAGAATTTCACATATTCCCTATGACCCCCTCATTACAATCTCCCCAATTTCTTAAGTAATATAGAGAATAAGAACATGAGCTGTGGAATTGAATAGGCCTGGATTTGAGGTCCTAGCCATGGCATTTTTTTTTTTTTTTTTTTTTAGTGTTTGACCTGGGACAAATTACCTAACCTCTCTGAGCCTCAGTTTCTGTGTCTGTAAGATAGGGATAATAGTAATATACACTTTAGTGTGCAGTTTTAAAAATGAAATGAAATGAAATATGGGGAGTGCCTTTCATGTAAGAAAGTCTCTGTAAGTTTTAGCTGCTGTTGCTATTGCTGGGCATTGGTTGTATACATTCAGAGAGCTGCTAAAGTCCGCATGGTTTGGTGAAAGGTGGTATGGATTTGGGGAGGAATCCTGGGTTTGGGTCTCAGCTCTATCTTTGATTGGCTGTGTGGCCTTGGCCGGGTCATTTCACCTCTCTAAACTTCAGTTTTTTCCATCCAAAATGGGAATAATAGTATCTTCCCTGTCTAACTTACAGAGTTATTGAGAGAATCAAATGTACCTTTATATATGCAAAATCACTCTGTAAGCTACAAATTTCAGTGCAACAGTGGGGAGAAGGGCATTATGCTCTCCTTTGATGTATCAGAGGATTTTCAAAAATATCTCTCTGAACTTCAGAGACCTATTTGTAAATAATAATGGTGAATTATGAAGTAAGCCATCATGGGTAATGCAAGACGCATGATAAGGAGGCAACCTTGCAGCAATCTAAGTTAACTCTTTATTAACCAATACAATGGAACAACTGGCAGCTATTTAACTCTTACCATGTTAAACGGCAACATCTATCCTGCAATAGAACTAAAGCCCAGATGTTTAATCAGCTTAAACTTTAAGCACCTAAACAGCTGATATAGCCCTTTCTCAAGAGAGAAAGCTGATTGGGTTATATATGCATGACTATTTTTCCATACAATTATTTTTCTCCATGAAAAGCAATATTGAGGGAAAATATTCTACAGACTCATTGGGGAATATGAAGTTGATTCACTGATGAAGATGAGCCAGGTTGAGAAGTTGGCAGGGGTCAGGAAAGTGCTAAGCAAAAAGATCCTCTGGTCCAAGGATGGGCTAGAGATGGTCGCTGGGGTGAATTAGTCAGGCCCTGCTAAGTCAGACTGCCTGCTGGAGGAGCCTTGGGCTTGTGTCTTTGCGTGGTGAAAGCTGAAGTCAAGCAGAGAGTCACAGTGGCTCATTATGTCGCATATGCTATATAGAGATATTCATCTTCACTGCCTGTCTCACCTATACTCAGAGAGCTGAAGCCACTGAACAGAGTCAGAGGGCTGTGAGGCCCAAAGAGGAAGGTTACTCAGGGATGAAACAGCAAGCTTTGCTAACTAGAACTAAAAGAGACAGGGCACCCAACTCTTCACCCAAGGAAATATGGAAGAAATAGGCTGAGATAGCAAGGGCTTAAGGCAGTCCTTCCCATCCTGCCCCAGGAGATTTGGAGGTGAAAGTAAGCCTAAGGTTAAAGGTCTACCAGGCCCTTGAGAGATAACATGTGTACTCCCCTGCTGCCAGCAGTGGGCAGTGGCTCAGAGATGAAAGAATAAAACAGAGAACTTGGAAAGACTTCTCTGTATGGTAGAGATTTAGTCATCTTTTAGTCTGACTTCTCTATTTGATTTGGTTTCTGTCTAGTTCCCTAGTTGATGCTTAGTGAGAAGGCAGCAGGAGCTGGGTTTGTGGGGAGGCCTTCGAATATAAGAGTTAGGGGTCATAATTTATAAGAAGCTCAGATTAGCACCCAGGTCAGCACATCTGGTTGGGATGGTGACTACAGCTGCTTCTTGGGATGCTACTGCTGCTGTTGCTGCCCCCTTCCCTCTCCCCTGCTTGTGTTCACCCCAGTGAACTAATAAACCAGGAAGCTTGGCAGAAATAGCTAAGAAACTCTCATACCTGGGGATGGTAAGGGTTCGACTACACCACCAAAGATTAGACTTTCTGCCTGCAAGCCTAACATTTAACCTATAGAAACTTATCTCAATTTTTGAATTTACTAACAGAGAATTTATTCCATTCAAGCAGGACAAATGTTTAGATTAATGTTAGGAAATGTTGACTATAAATAATTTAACACTATTCATTAACCTATAAAATACATAGTTAGCCTACTCAAATTAATGGAAAGAGAAAATTACATGTATTAAAATGTTATCTAATTTTTTTTAATTGTAATCCTCAAAGTGACCGCTAAGGAAATAATTTTTAACTATATAGAGAAGGAAATGAGAAGGGAATAAAAACAGTACACTAAAAAATAATTAAATCCAAAATAAGGTAGTAATAGAGGAACTGAAGTACAAAAAAGATGTAAGATATATAGGAAAAAAAAGCAAAATGGTATAGGTTCTTCCTTATTAGTAATTACTACGGAAGTAAATGAATTACACTCTCCAATCAAAAGGCAGAAACTGACAAGATGGATTTAAAAAACATGATCCATTTATATGCTATCTACAAGAGACTCACTTTAGATCCAAAGACGCAGGTAAGTTGAAAGAAAAAGAATGATTAAAGGGATTCCAAGCAAAACATAACCAAAAGAGAGCCAGAGTAGCTATATTAATATCAAACAAAACAGACTTTAAGTCAAAATTGTTACAGAAGGCAAAGATGGACATTATACATTGATAAAATCCATCTAGAAAATAGAATAATCATAAACATACACACCAAACAACAGACCCACTCTGTTGGAAGTGAAGGGAGAAATAGTTCTAGAATAATAGAGATTTCAGTATCCCATTTTCAATAATGAATAAACAACTAGACAGAAGATCAATAAAGAAATAGAGGACTTGAAACAATACTATAAACCAAGTAAATCTAACAGATATAAACAGAACATTCCATCCAACAAGAGCATAATACATATTCTTCTGAAATACACATGGAACATTCTCCTGGATAGACCATATGCTAGACCACAAAATAAGTCTTAATAAATTTTAAAAAATTGAAATCATGCAAAGTATCTTCTCTGACCACAGCAGAATGAAACTAGAAATCAATAACAGAAGGAAGACTAGAAAATTCACAAATAGGTGGAAATTAAACAACATACACTTAAACAATGAATGGGTCAAAGAAGAAATCGAAAGGAAAATTATAAAATACTTTAACATGAATGAAACTACAATACAACATAACAAAATTTATGTAATACAGCAAAAGCAATCCTCAGAAATTTATAGCTGTATATGCCTATGCTACAAAAGAAGTTCTCAAATCAATAACCTAACTCTCCACTTAAAAAAAATTTTTTTTATTGAAGTATAGTCAGTTTACAATGTTGTGTCAATTTCTGGTATACAGCACAATACTTCAGTCATATAGGAACATACATATATTCATTTTCATATTCTTTTTAACCATAAGTTACTACAAGATACTGAATATAGTTCCCTGTGCTATACAGTGTAAACTTGTTTATCTATTTTATATATAGTAGTTAGTATCTGTAAATCTCAAACTCCCAAGAGAAAACTAAACCCAAAGCTAGCAAAAGGAAGGAAATAATAAAGATTAAACAGAGATAATGAAATAGGGAATAGAAGAACGATAGAAAAAAATCAGTGAAACCAAAAGTTGGTTCTTTGAAAAGTAAAACAAAGTTGACATATCTTTAGCTAGATTGACTAAGAAAAATAAGACACAAACTACTAAAATCAGAACTGAAAGGGCTGCCCCTGTCTCTCCCTCTTCAGAGACAGCCCACATTCTGTCTATGGAATGTGCACCTACTTTTAATCTGAGCACCCAACCCCAACACCTCATGGCCTTTCTCTTGCCTTTCAATGTATCTTTCTGAATAAATCTACCTTTACTAAAAAAAAAAAAAAAAACCACCAAAAAACGGAAAGGGAACAATTACTACAAACCTTACAGAAATAAAAAAGATTATAAGACAGTACTATGAATAATTGTGTAGGTATCCTAAGTGAAAAGAATAAATTCTTAGACATCTAAATTACCAAAATTGAATTTAAAGGACATAGAAAATCTGAATAGACCTATAACAAAGAAATTTAATCAGTAATCAAAACCTCCCAACAAAGAAAAAAATAGGACCAGATGGCTTCACTGGTGAATTCTACCAAACATGTAAAGAATTAATACCAATCCTTCACAAATTTTTTTAAAAAAAAAAAAAGAAGGAACATTTCCTGATTCTATAAGGTCAACATTATCGAAAGCCAGATAAAGGCATCACAGGAAAAGAATGCTACAGACCTATATCCCTCATGAATACACATGCAAAATACTAGCAAACCAAATCCAACAGCATATTAAGGGCATACATCATGACCATCTGGGATTTATCCCAGAATTGCCAGGAGTTTCAACATATAAAAATCACTTAATGTAATATACCATATTAATAGAATGAAAGAAAAAATAACATGATCACCCCAACTGATGTAAAAAAGGCATTTTACGAAATCTAATACCCTCTATGCTAAAAACACCTAACAAGTTAGGGATAAGAAGCATATACGAAAAATCCATTGCTAGCATCATACTTAATGGTAATAGACTGAAACTTTTCCCCTAAGACCAAGAACAAAACAAAGATGTCTGCTTTTGCCACTTTTATTCAACATTCTACTGAAAGTTCTAGCCAGAGCAATTAGGCAAGGAAAAGAAAGAAAATGCCTACAAATTGCAAAGGAAGAAGTAAATCTATCTCTATTTACAAATGACATAATCTTATATACAGAAAATTCTATATATAGGTATAGTCATTACAGTTATAAAGAATGATCAGATGGAGAGTTTCAAAGAGAAATGGAAACTATTAAAATAAGGAACCAAATAGAAATCCTAGAACTGAAAATTATGATGTCTGGGGGAAAAATCCCAAATAGGATATGCATACTCATGAAAGAAGAAAATACCAAGTAAATTTGTATAGAGAAATCAATAAAAATGACATACTATGAAGAAAAGAAATTTAAAGATTAACAAGTTAAAAAAGGAAAATTATAGAAAAGCCCCCAAAATCTGTTAGAGTTAATAAATGAATTAATCAAAGTTGAAAGATTCAAAATCAATAAACAAAAATTAGTTGTATTACTATACACTGGGCATGAACAATTCAAAAGGGTAATTAAGAAATCACTTCCATTTATAATAACATCAAAAATAATGAAATAATTATAAATAAATTTAACCAAGGAGATGCAAGATTTGTACATTTTAAACTATAAAACATTGCTGAAAGAAATGAAAGACCTAAATAAATGAAATAAAAAGACACCTCATGTTCATAGATTGGAAAACTTAATGTTAAGATGGTGATACTCCCCAAAGTGATCTACAAATTCAATGCAATCCCTATCAAAATCCCAAAGTGTCTTTTTAAGATATGGAAAACTGGTTGTAAAATTCATACAGAATTGCAAGGGATCTCAAATAGCCAAAAAAATCTTGAAAACAAAGAACAAAATTGGAGGACTTACACATCCTGATTTCAATCAAACCTAACTACAAAGCTACAGTAATTAGGACAGTGTAGTACTGGCATAAGCAGAGACATATAGATTGGTGGAACAGAATTGAGAGCCCAGAAATAAACCCATTCATCTATGGTTAATTGATCTGCAAAAGGATGACAAGACCATTTAATGGAGGAAAGAATAGTCTGTACAAAAAATGGTGCTGGGACAACTGGATAGCCACATGCAAAAGAATGTAGTTAGACCCTTGTCTCACACATATATAAAAATTAACTCGAAATGGATCAAAGACCTAAACAGAATAGCTAAAACTCTTAGAAGAAAACATGAGGTAAATCTCCATGATCTAAGATTTAGCAACAGTTTCTTAGATATGACACCAAAAGCACAAGTACCAAAAGGAAAAAAATCAATAAACTGGATTTCATCAAAAATTTAAAGATTTTATTCAATTTTGTTCTCTTGATAAAGTTAAAAGACAAATCGCAGAATGGGGGAAATACCTGCAAATCATATATCTGATAAGGATCTAGCATCCAGAATATATAAAAAAAAAAACCTCTTACAATTCAACAACAACAAAAAACAAACAACCCAATTTAAAAATAGGCAAAGGACTTAAATAGACATTTCTCCTAAGAAGATATACAAATGGTCAGTAAGCACATGAAAAGGTGTTTCACATCATTAGTCACTAGGGAAATGCAAGTCAAAACCACAATGAGATACGACTTCACACACACTAGAAAGATTACATATAGAAAAAGGAAAGTAACAAGTGTTAGCCAGGATGTGGAGCTATTGGAACCCTCATATGTAGTTTGTGGGAATGTGAAGTGCTGTAGCTGCTGGGAGAAACAGTTTGGTGTTTCCTCAAAAAGTTAAACATAGAATTACCATATGACTCATCAGTTCTACTCTTAGGTATATACCCAAATGAACTGAAAACAGGTGTCAAACAAAAACTTGTACATGAATGTTCACAGCAGCAATATCTGCAAGAGGCAATAGGTGGATAGAACCCAAATGTCCATCAATGGATGAATAGCTAAAGTAAACATGGGACATCCACACAATGGCATATTATTCAACTGAAAAGGACTGAAGCATTGATCTGTGCTACAACATGGATGAACCTCAAAAACATGCCAATTGAAAGGAGCCAGACACAAAAGGTCATATATTGTATGATTATATTTACATGGAGTATCCAGAACAGGCAAATTCAGAAACAGCAGATTAGTGGTTACCAGGGGCTGAGAGGAGAAGGAATGATAAGTGACCAATTAATGGGCATGAGGCTTCCTTATGGGGAACCAAAGCTATTCTGAAACTGGATAGTGGTGATGGTTGCACAACATTGTACATTGTGAATGTCACTAAATTGTACACTTAAACATGACAAATGTTATGTGTATTTTACCATAATAAAAAAGTTGTCTAATTCAATCCTTCCACCAATTCAAACTGTCCCAATTCATCTGACTTAGTAGTATTGTGCATAAAATACAGTCATAGCCTAAATTCATAAATCAGTGAGCATCCTGATTCTACCTACCACCAGCCTAATTGATTTTTTGTTGACATCTTTAACTGAAGGCTGTTTCCCTCCATAGGCTCTTTTAGCATCAGACAGAGTTTTGTGCTGACTGGCCAATTATCTTCATTATAAATTACCTTTCTGTTCACTTTTTAGTTCATAAGGATAATTGTTCTAAACTCTACTTCACTCTAAAAGCCCTCTCAAGTTTAATAACAACCAGTCAAATTAACCACACATTAGTCTGAGAATGGAAGTGTTGAGATGAGCACAATCTAATAATTTTTCAATTGTTGATAGGTATTATTTGGTTGGCAAAGCCAAGACATATGAAATACACATATATGCACTCTCGTGTCAATCTTTTCAATGGATATGTGTCTATCAAATAATACTACATGCCTTAACCTTTGAGATTTTGACAGTGGAAACTATAGAGACTTCACTTCCTAAAAATCTCTATTGTTTTCTTCACAAAATAAGTGAAAACACCTGTAAATTTTTTCCCACAAATACTGTCTTCCATTGCTTATAAATTAAAGGGTTGATTATTTGGCTTGTAAAATTGGACAGAAAATGTAAACCACCACGCAAATCAAAAGCTAAGAACAACAGCTCCTTCCTTAAATGCTCCCCCTCCCCAGGATTCAGCTACAGCAGGAGAAAAGAAAGTGCAAGAAGAAATTATGCCCCTGACCTGTGCACCACCACTCCACTCCCCTTCACACTCCCCCAACCCCGCCCCACAACCTGCCACTTAGGATGGAGCTAACACTCACCTTCTTCAATGTCATGACCTTGTATGAAGAAACCTTCTTTCGTGGGCTCTTAGGTGACTCTTCATCAGCAGAGCTTTCTTCAGAGTCCTTAGAGATTGTGTCAGACTGGATAAGAGGTGGGCTGTTGCTGGCCTGGCGTGGGCGCAGTGGTGGGATCTGTCAAGGAAGAGGATAGAAGAAAAAGTTAAAATTTATGTGCCTTCCTCAAAATTACTGATGTTCTCTTGTTGCTTAGTGGTTGAAGGGCTAAGAACCCAAAGTGAAAAAACAAGCCAAGGCAAGAATCTCCTACCTCCCTGTCTTTGCTTTTGGTACCTACTCAAACCAAAGACAGATAGCCTTGGTTCACTCTCTGGGTCACTGCACACTTTTGCCAATCCCCAAAGACAGGAACTTCAAACTGCTTGTTTGATCAAAAACAGGACCCTGGTGTTATCTCCTACTGATGCTAACTATAAATCTTACTGGAGTCTGATCACTACAAATCTTATTTGAGTCTGATCTTTGTTTTGATTTTGACCCTGTCTTTAGATAGTCCTGGTCTTGCGAGCGTGAGACTTTGGGTTGTAATCTGGGCTTGGCATCCAGACTATAATCCTTACTCCTATCATTCCATCATTCCAGGAATTGTCTGAATTGAATCTTGACGGTGTTGCTTATTTATCTTAAGCCTGGCAAGATTGATTTTCTGGGATTTATTGAAAAATCTACAGAACTAGTCCTCATTAGAAATGCTTTACCAGTTTTCCTAAGGGGATATTGATTATTTGTGTTTTCCTTGGGCTCAGCAGACTGATTTGGTGGATTCCAGTTTGAAGTCATAGCACACTTGAATTTGAGGCACTGGTCCCCACCATGGACCTCTTGATGTGGACCAGAATCCTTGATTTTATCTTTAACAAATACTGGCTAAGCATGTACATTGGGCCACATCCATTCTAGGCACTGGGCCTATAACACTGAACAAAACAAAATCCTTGTTGTCATGGAGCTGACATGCTTGCTTCTGTCATGGGCTCTGCTCCTGCTCAGGACAGATGTTTGTCAAACTTTCAAAGCCAAAGAAAGGGGGCCACAGTGAGGTTCTGCCTGTGGGGTAGTCCTGGCCAGTGTCTAAGGTTCCTTCTTATTACTACCAGGCCCCACTGGGGGCCCTTGAGAAGATACACCGAGGATTAACCATCCCCAAGCCCTAACTACTACTGAAGGCAGCTAACTTCTACTGAAGGATTTACTCTGCTTTAATCTTTATTATTTCCTTTCTTTTGTTAACTTTGGGTTTAGTTTGCTTTTCTCATTCTAATTCCTTAAGGTGGAGAATTAGGTTACTGAATTGAGATCTTTCTCCCTGCCAAGCGGGAGGGAGTGCTCTCTATAGATGTGTTTCATTTGAACCTTACAATTCCCTGAAGCATTTGCTCTTGTGGTCTCCCTTCTATCAATGGGGAAATCCAGGTCTGAGAAATGGCATGACTGGCCCTAACTCTCACAGTGGCAGAGCAAGCATTTGAAAAGGTCTGCTTGCCTTTATAGCCTATGTTCTTAACCACTCTGCACTCCTGTCTCCTAACTACAAAGGCTGGGAAGGGGGTGTCCCAGACTCAAGTTCAGGAAGTTTAAAGGCAACAATCAGAAGACATGGTGTGCCTACTTCCTTAAGAGGGGCTGCAGAGGGAGAGCCAGGTCTGTGAGCAGTTAGAAAAACTGCTTTATAGTGTCAGGTCCTTAAATTACTGAATTCAGTTTGATTCAACAATAAGATGCTAATAATCTGCTATTACCTCTTCTTATCTATTTGTCCCCAAATAAAAAGAATGTGAAACGTCTTGAAGAGCAACTGAGGCACCCAATCCTAACACTTCAGATAGGACATCAGGTAAAAATTTAGCAGTCATATATGCTTGTCAAAGATGAATCCATGCACGTCTAAGTACGCATGCTGGTGCAGTAAAACTGTGAATGGCTCATTATATCAGTTATTGTTCCTTTGGTTGCTCACGCCTCTTCTGCTTGGATAACTGGTTAACTCTAGCGCTAATACATGCCTATGGGGGCTGAAACCCCCTCCTGGTGGGGAATGTGTACATTTATCAGATCAAAACAAAAAACTGGCCCCATCTTGGTATTTCTAACAGAATTGTATACCTGGATTTTCTCTCCCAGTCTCCCAGTTGCTCTGAATATCACTTACTCCATTAAGAATCCTGCCCTTTCAAGGGACCCAGCCATTGGCCAATTCCGTATTTGCCCCAGGTACTTAAATTACTGAATTCAGTTTGATTCAATAATAAGAAGATGCAACACTGTGTGTCAGGACCCTTGACTTAACGTTGTCAACTACCCTGTCATTTAAGGCTGTCACCTGGGCACTTAAGGGAAGTTTCCCACACAAAAGTCAACCTGGTTGTTGATGACTCAGCTTCTGTTAACACCCTGCTCCATCTTCAGCCCTGTTTCCCAGGGGAGGGACTAAGGGAGCAGGCCAAAAGTGTGAAGTGTGAGCCCAAACCAGACATTTAAGAAAACTTGTCTTTGGGCTATTGTGGCTTTCCCCTTCGCTGTGAGAGGAAATGGCCCTAGAATTTTTTTCCTTATCTTTTTTTTTTTTTTTAATGGAAGAGTCTCTCTGTTGCTGGGACTGAGTTGAGGGAAAGAAGGAGGAGTCCAGGAAGCCAGTTTCCCCTTTCTGAATATGAGAAATAACCCCGTGGCATTTGGCCAAGTATGCTGGGTGGCAAGGGAGTGCAGCTGTGGAGGCCAGCGAAAGCTGGTGTTGACGTTTAAAACTGAAGACTAGAAAGTTCACAGAAGTGACTTTTCTTGCTGTAGTGCAAGAGGGCAACAGCTGGCTGACCTAGGGGCTGCTTTACAACCACAAGGTCAGCACCACTGGTAACCCCCTCAGAGTTGCTTCTCAACCCTTCATGGCTAAAGTACCCAGCAGAACTCCCACACACAGCATGAAAACCAGAACAAGAGATGTGGGGTCTTAAGCAGGCACATCAGAAATAAGCCCCAGTTACCTTTTGCGAAATGCAAATAATCAGCCTTCAGGTGGATAAGGGGCTCCTCCTTGTGTGGCCTTTTCCGTTACATAGGGCTCTTTGAGTATAAGCCAACCCATGAGCCAAGAGGAGGAAGGCAGCCGCTAAGCATAATCTTCCTGGCAATATCTCTAGCTCCCCCTGGAGCATTTCTAGATCAGAGCTCCCGAAGAGTATGACTGAGCAATGGTTAGGATTAGCTGGACAGAAGAGACTGTCCTATGTACATGCTGCATTTTACGGAGACTAAAGATGTACCCTTCTTCCTGTTGAGGCAGGAACAGAGAAGCTGAACATCTTAGAGGCTGGGGTAGTGAAAAGATCATGGGTTTTGAGGTCAACACATCTGGGTCAGATTTCCAGGTCTGCCACTAACTATATGGGTGAGATTGAGCAATTTCTTTAATCTCTCTCTGAGTCTTTATTCAATTCTCACAAGCAATCCTGTGAGGTAGATATTAATATTATAGCCATTGTAGACAAGGTCAAGGAGGCTCAGAAAGGTTAAACAATCAGCCTGAGGTCACAGAGCCAATAAGTAGCAGAGCAAGATTTCAAGCATCGGTCGATCTCTGTGACTCAGCTGCCATACTGCCAATTCTACTTTATTACCTCAGTGCTCTTGGGCACATTTCGGGGCACAGCTCCAAACACAGCTCCATGCATACTACCAGTCCCAGCTCTAGGCAGAGTTCTAAAACCATGAGATCTCTGTGGAAGAAAGAAAAAACATGGGGGTTGGAATGCCTGCACAGTAACAGTGGAATGTCACTGTCATAATACTTAGAGCATTTCTTGGGGTGTGAATATGGTAATAATAGCCATACAGTGTGCTGGACACTAGGTAAGCACATCACATATTTCTATATTCTCTCATTCAATGTTTACAACAGCCCAATGTTTACAACAGTGGGGTAGAATCAGCTGAGAAGCAGGTCCAAGTTCCTCCCTCCTTGTTTTTTGGCAGGATAGGAGTAGGAAATGGAAGAGGAGTAGTTCAGTTAGGCAATGAGACTTGAGTTCACTATTACCTGCAGAGGTCTGCCTCTCTGGACATCAGGAGAGGGGTATGTTTTGCTTGCTGATCTTTTAGGTTCAGGCTCCAAAGTGAAGATGCTGTCATGGGACAGGGCTTTGATCCTCATGCTGCTCTTGGCCCTGGACAGGAAGTAAAAGGTCTTATGAAAGCAGCCAAGGTCCATAGGAACCAAAGACATATGTACATCTATAATACAGCCTACCAGAGACACCTCAGAAGCATACGTGCTGACACAGAAAGTTGTCTGTGAGACACTGAGTAAAGAAATAAAGAATAATATGGTCCCATTTAATACATACAGATATATTACGTACAGGTATAGTTTATGTTCATAAAGTCTGGAAGGATATCCACCAAATTGTTCGTGGTGGTTCCCCCTGAGGAATGGCACTAGGAACAGGAGGAGTATTTTCGTTTTCTACTTTATGTACTTCTGCATAATTTTGATTTTTAAATGATCAACACATATCTTATTCATGTAATAGCTTTATTGAGATACAGTCTACATACCATACAATTCACCCATTGAAAATATACAATTCAATAGTGGCAACACTGTGGAATGCGAGGGAAGACCTGAGCTTGCCATTATTAAGGTGAGAGTTATAAAAGAACTTTTACACCCAATTTCTCTCTCGTGTTTTTGTTTTGATTTAAAATATCAAATATCTGCCCAGATGCTGGAAACTTTCATTCACCAGGTCTTTCCCTCTTTCACACAAGAGTTCTGTGATATATCTGTCCTATTTTCAAAGTCATCTTACACTCACACTACACCACCCCCAGCTCCAGCCTGCTAAACCCAGATGGAAGTACCTTCTGATTGGGAATGGAGCCAGGTTGATGACAATTACATTAAGCCAAATCAGGGGGAAAGTTAGAAGCAATTGAAAGGCTAAAGGCCAAAAGACTCCTTTGGGGATGTAGAAATATATTTCATCTTTAAAAAATTTCAACCAAAGACATCACAAAAAAAGAAAACTATAAACCAACATATCTTATGAATATAGGTGCAAAAATCTTCAATAAAATACTAGCAATCTGAATCCAGAAACATATAAAAAGAACTATACACTAGGCCCAAGTAGGACTTGCAAGGAATGCAAGGTTACTTTAATATGTGAAAATCAATTAATGTAACATACCATATCAATAGAATAAAAACAAAAACCACATGGTCACTTCAAAAGATGCAGAAAAAGCATTTGTAAAATCCAGCACCTTTTCATGAAAAATATATTCAATCTTCACGGAGAGCATATGTGAGAAACCCACAGATAATATCATAATGATGAAAGAATGGATGCTTTCTCCCTCAGATCAGGAACAAGACAAGGATGTCTGCTCTCACCACTTCTATTCAGCATTGTACTGGAGGTTCTAGCCAGGAAAATTAGGCAAGAAAATGAAGTAAAAGGCATCCATGTTGGACAGGAAGAAGTGAAATTATTTTTAATTACAGATGACATGATCCTGTGTATAAAACTCCTAAGGAATCCATTAAAAACCACTAGAATTAATAAACGAGTTCATCAGGGTTGCAGGTACAAGACCAATACACAAAAAAACGGATTGTATTCCTATAAAGTTGCAATGAACAATCTGAAAGTGAAATTAAGAAAACACTTCCATTTACAATACCATGAAAAAGAATAAAATATGGATGGACCTAGAGGGTATTATGCTAAGTGAAGTAAGTTAGACACAGAAAGATCTCATATGATCTCACTTATATGTGAAATCTAAAAAACAACATAAACAAACAAAACAGACTTCTAGATACAGACAGCAAACTGGTGGCTGCCAGAGGGGAGGGGGTTGGGTGAAATAGGTGAAGGGGATTAAGAGATACAAATATCCAGGTATAAAATAAATGTCATGGTGATACAAGATACAGCATAAAAAATATAGTCAATAATACTATAGTGATTTTGTAAGGTCACAGATGGCTACTAGACTTATCATGGTGATTATTTCATAATGTATTTGATTGTCAAATCACTATGTTGTACACCTGAAACTAGCATAATATTATATGTCAACTACACTTCAATTTTTAACAATTTAATGAAAAAGAATAATATACCTCAGAATAAATTTAACAAAAAGTATGTAAAACTTACATTCTGAAAACTATAGAGCACTAATAAAAAATTAAAGAAGACCAGAATAAATGGAAAGACAACCTATGTTCATAGCTTGGAAGACACCATTACCAAAACACCATTCCTCATATATGAACTAGTTCGCGTGCTTATACTCACACCATCCCCCCTTGCCCCCGCAGAGGTGTGCGCACACACACCTTCTTCGTCTGGAGAATGCATCAGACTAAATGGACCATTTTGGAGGGAGAGGGACAATCAAAAATAGGGAAGGTAGAACTTGAGTAGAGACAACCCTTGCTAATTTGTAGAGACAAAGCAGAGTGAACCCAAACTCCCCTCTCCCACCCAACCCTCTGGTTTTTGTAGGGCTAATCTTAGTCTCACTTAGACCTGTAAGGCAGTGGTATGTAACGGTGTGATTTGTGAGGTATGAGACAAGCCCCGCTTTGCAAAACCATCTCCCTCACTAACAAAGCTCTCTGAAATTCCTCACATTCAACGCACTCATCAAGGGCCTTTTTAAGGAGGCCTGTCAGTGGGTAGTATAACGTGTTCGCTGTCTCATTACTTCCAAGCAAAGCCTTGACCGAATGGATAGCAGTACACATGAGCTCTGTGGAGAGCCCAGATAAGTCTGGTGTTTCAGGCTGGGGGAACGGGCCCGAATGGAACTCCATGGTTGGGGGGGGGTCTGATTGATTCAGAAACAGCTGGGAGTACTGGGAATCCAGATTTTCCATAATAGGATGTGGAAGTTGGGGCTTCACAGATGAACTCTTGAACAGGACTGGCAGCAGAGACTGAGAAACGGTCTTCCCCATACCTGCTATGACCAGTCACAGCACTTCCCCCAGTCTCCTGGGATGGAGGGAGAAATGAATTGGGGTTCTTTGCTTGCTTGCTTGTTTGACATGAACACAGTGATTTCATGCTTATGCCCCAACCCAGCGAGATGGCTTCACTACCTAAGACTTTAATCATACTTGACGAGACCTGGAATCTGAAGGCTAGTCAAGAGAACCAGATCAAGCTTCCTGAATGATGTAGGGGATCCTTACCTGATGAAACAGAGGCCTCCAGCTCCTCACTAGTGGTAGGCCCCATATCTCAAGGTGTTATAGCTGTGACAGGGAAGGGTTTCCCTGACCTACCTGCACCCTCTCATCCAGTGCTCTCGGGGAGTGGGCTGTGCATTTGCCGTGACAACAAGCATGTATATATGAGCACAGAGCAAGGCCCCCAGGACATGGCTGCATTGGCAATGGCTGCAGACCCAGCTCCCACAGGCAAGGAGGCCAAGAGTCCCTGGGACCAAAGGCCTGCTGGTGATTTGTCTGCCAAAGGGGGAGCTAGATCCAGCTACCTGCCCCTTGCCCTGCCCCTCTCCTTCTCTACCCCTACCCACTTTACCTCGGCTTGCTTTGTTGATCTTCCTGAATTGGCTTCAGAGAAGAGATGTTGATATTGCTGCTGGACAAGCTTGGTTGGAGCCTCCTCTCTCCCTGGGCCTCTTCGGGCTCTTTTTTCTTCTTCTTGCCAAAAAAACTCTTCAAGGCTTTAAATTTGGATTTCTTCTTTCCTAGAAGTTAGACATGGAAGTGAGACAGAGTGTGATGGTAGAGGGGAAGATCGGAGAGGAATCAGGGCCTTCATGGCAGGAACGAGGACTGGGATCCCAGAGGTCCTGCAGGTCTCAGGCCTCGGCCCCAGTGCCCACAGCACCACTCGTCTGGTTTGGTCTCTTCTTAGTAACTCAATAGCGAAGAGTCTGAGTTTCTGCTGAAAGGAGAAGCTTGTGGTCTTTGGACAGCCTCTCTTCAGGCCAAACTCACTGGCTATTCGCTTCCCTCTCAATTTCAACTATAAACACACACCTCTTTCCAGCCCTAAGAAGTGCATTCATATGCAGCCATTAATGAGCCAATATAAGAACTTGCTCCCCCCAGCCCCGACTTCCCCCTAGTGGCTGGAGGAATCACGATCCAGTTGGGAAGCCAAGTTTCCACACGTGACATCCATGTGGGAGTTGGTACTGCCCAACCTGTGTGCTGAAAGGATGCAGACCCAAGGAGTGATGCAGTGGGGTTGGTACATTCAGGGAAGATGTCCTCAAGGAAGGAATTTATGAGCGGGGGAGAGGTCTGGGAATTGGGAAGAAAGGGCTGCTGGGCAATGAAGCTGCCTCTGCAAAAGGTTTGATGAAATCAGATACCAAAGGGTTTTGCAAGGGAGGGGTGTGTTTGTGTATTATGTGCATTGTGTGTGTGCTTCAATTATTGCTGATTGGTTCAGATGATCTACAGGGCTGCTGCCCTCTGCACAGGCAGATAATTGAAAATTTGCTCTATCTAGAATAATAATAATTTAAAAAAAAGGCAGCAGTGAGGAATGTGAGCTTTAAATGCCCCCAAGGCTCTGTCTGGACTCTCTTGAGTTTCCTAATAAGCACGTATACCTTTACGGGGCTCAGTAGAAGAGGGGAAAAGGGAGGGGAGTTCATGCTGCATTGTTCACAGGGAAGGAAGCAGCTCTTACTGCTTTCACATGCAATCATTCACCAACTCAGCTGTCTCATTCCAATTCCCGACAGTCTGGTCCCTGCAATGCTGCACTGGCAGTGAAGGGCCGAGCCAAGGGAGTTGCCGACATGGCTGCCATTAGAAAGACTTAGTGGTGTGATGGAAAGAACCTCCTAAGATTCAGAAAATTCTGGAATCTTTTGGCTTGGCTCTGCTATCAGTTAGCTCTGAGACCTTGGGGTTCAGCAGGAAAATGAGGGGATCACACTAATCAGCATCTCCCAGAGTGTGTTCAGAGGGATACTCATAGGTGTACTGCATAAAAAGGGGGTCTGCTTTCCAACAAGACTTTTCTGAAACTTCAACATGCCTATGTGTATGGTGAAGCTCCAAGCAAATGGACAACGATACTATTTCCCAAATGCATGTGTGCAGAATGTTTGGCAAAACGCACCTTGGGAAATGCTGAAATAGGGTTCCTTCTAGCTCTGAAATGCGATGGTCTATTTGTGTACTGATTACTCCTGGGCCTGCCTATTAGAAAGGTTTCTAAGCTTCCAGGCCGGCCTGAAGTCCACCATTACTACAATTCATGCTCCTCTCTGTACACATAAACCTTGACTGTTGGCACCACAAGTTTTGCATCGGAATGTTCTCCAATCTGTGCATTCATTTATTCCTTCCTTCACCTATTCAACAAACATTTATTAAGATCAAGCACTTACTGTGTTTTGGATCTCAATGAGAAAGGGATAAGATACAGTTCTATGTCTTAGCTCCCATCCCCCACATCAAGGCTGCAGGCAGGCCCTCTTTAGTAACTAGTATAGTGCAAGGGGAGGGAAACAGCTCAGTGGTAGGATAGCATGCATGAAGTCCTGGGTTCAATTCCCAGTAACTCCATTAAAATAAATAAGTAGATAACTAACTAAATAAATAAATAGTAACCAGCACAGTGCAAAGCATGCAGTAGCACTCGAGAGACAACTGAGTCCATTGAGGGGTGCAACTCAGCATGTCACTTCCCTTAAATTGAAATCACTGAGCAGAGCCACCCTTAAGCATCCTGTAACTTAAACACTGGCCCTTATTGGGATTGATGTAAATTGCAAATAATGCAGTAAAGAGCTTGGCATAGGAGCTGGCATGTAGTAAATGCTAATAAATCTGAGCTAGAATTAGGGGAACAATCATGGTCTATTAAGACTGGATTCCATTCTACCTGTAGCATTGTTCTATCAATTCTATCCATCTAATCTAACTATAGATAAGAGGCAGCTCCCCATATCTATAACTCAGGAGATACATTGAACTCTAAAATACACATGGATTAGAAGCAGAAGCCAGCATGGGGTGGGGCGATGAAAGAAGATTGTAGGATTGTGTGCTTGATAATCGTTGCTTAAGTAACTTCACTTTGGGAGGACATGAGGAATTTCTCATCTGCTAGGATGTACCTATACAGGGTTATGGGTGGGATAAACTTGGCAATTCTACCTTGAGATAGACAGAATAAAGCCTGAAGATACAACACGAAACATGTATTTTCCCAAGTTGCCTTCTTTAATTTTTTTTAGGAAAAATTAAACTCATTTCTATGATAATAAATTAAATTATTTAAAATGATATTTGACTTCATAGAACTTCTGTGAGGATTCAACGTGAAAGTACTGAAAAGTATACAGGACAGAGTAGGCTGGCTCTAAAATAATCTCTGTTTTGCTCTCTGGCCTTCATTCTTAATCTCCCCACCCCGAAATGATTTCTAATCTATGAAATAGTTAGATTTTTATGTAAAATCGTGATTATGATACTAAACTAATTACTATAATCAGTTTTTTGCTGGAAAATATTTACCAACTGGATCTCTGGGGGAAATGTCCTTATTTGTAATATTTCATATTTGCCCATTTCTATGGTATAGACTCCCAACACGGTCAATGTCAAAGAGATGTGCACAAACTCCCAAGCCAGTGGGTGCCAGCTCAAACACATCGCTAAATCATTCCTGCCTGGTGAGGATGAACTGGGTGGTGTCCCCTCACAAACAGAAAGGAGCCTTTGCAGGCATTGCCATTTTTCAAACGGAAGGAATGAGGTGTATTGATTCTTGACAGGTGGATCTCCTGGCCTTCTGAAAGGAGAACAACTTTACGCTCAGAGCGTTTGGAAACATTGTGATGATTGCCCTTCTTGCTTTGAAATCCCAGAATGGAAGGGAGGAGGGCAAAGCTAGAGGATTTAGAGTTGCAAACCTGCTTCTCACAAACCAGCAAAGACAGATGGGAAAGAATCAGCAGGTGACACAATCTACAGACACGTAGCAACTGAGTAAAAACACTTGCAATAAACTTTTCAGGCTGTAAAACTGAGTGTACCAAACATAATCATTGTAGGAACGAACACAATTATGCATAAACAGATTTTTATGTTCCTAAATTAACCAAACGACTAGTGACATTAGAACTGTAACAAGTGCTAAAAATTAATATGTGTATATTCCAATGTTCCCCCAATCTTCCATTTTTGCTCAGCTGAAACAACTTATTTTCCTAGGAGGATTCAAAATACCTTAAGCAATGCCTGTCTGTTTCAATCATGGCCACTAGGAGGCAAAGAATGTTTCCTTTCCTCCCTCTGGGGTAGCTCTGGGTATAGTGGTGGGATAGCTTTGTTGGTGGGGAGCTTGGAAGACATCAAGAGATGGTAACCGCCACACAGGGTGGGTGGGCTGCCATTGATCTAGGGCAGTAGAAAGCTGGACACAGCCTTACTGAGCAACCCATTGCCAGACATCCAGTTAAGCTGCAAGAGTCCAAGTCTCTAGCCTGCTCTGGCTTAGGAGACCTTCCTACTCCAAACGCGTCAGACCGCATGGGAGACCCTGGGAGTGAGGCACAAAGCTGGGAACTGTCCATGTGCTATGTTGCTTTTGAAACCCTAATGGAGTCCAAGACAGTTGCCATATATTCAATGGTGTAAAGTAGCCTTTCAAGTTTTCTTTTGTAAAGGGGTGCCTTTAAATTGTCAGCAGCTGAGCCCTGTGTGGGCTGGTTTCCAAAGCTGCTGAAAGTGTAAAGGATAGATAGACCTAGACAGCAGGTTTGGGTCAAAACCCACATTTGTACCAGTAATGTTTATGTAGGTCACCTGTACACTGGGTGATTTATATCCCCGTGAACTACAGCGGTGGTGGTCAGTGAGCTGACAGCTGAGAGATGACAGCTGTCTGGACTTCTCTACCAAAGCCATTGACATCTCTGGCCAAGTCCAAGGACAATGTATTCCCAAAAAGGCAGTAGCTTTCAACATCCTCAACCACTGAGCGTCTGCAGTGCATCACATGGCAGAAAACGGCCCCTGGAAGGCAGTCCCCTACCTCCTCACCAGAAGAAAACACTGTTAAATCCAATGAAGAAATCATTGTTTCTGGGTTGTACATTTGCTTCTCTACCATGCACATAGGCAGCCCATCCAGGTTGAACTTGATGAGCTTTCAAAGCACGTCACATCATGGTGACCTTGTTCTCTTGCATTGCTGCTTGCAAGGAAAACTCTCCTAACTAGCCGTTCTTCCCTTCATCCTCTCAACAGCCACATTATTCTCTGGCTAGCAATGGCTAATACTAATAATGTACCCAAATGTTTGGCTCCTTAAAAAAAACTTGGGAACAGAGAAAAGGCATTTCCTTACCTCCATTCTCCATCAAGACGCACCGCATCGCCACCTTCTTTTGTAAGTATCTGTCTAGCTCATATCCCAAAAGATATATCAGTTGGTTTGGTAATTGGGGCTGCCTTGGTGAGGAGGACTATCATTCAGGTATCTATTCATTCATTGATTAAATACTTTTGAGTGTCTAATCACTCTCTCTGAGACCCAATACTAAACAATGGTGACACAGAGATGAATCCCCAAGCTCTGCCCTCAAGGATCCATGCACCTGGCTCAGGACCCCCGGCCTCAAATCATCAGTGATGTCAGGGTTCCAGGAAGCCACAAGAAGTTTCCCCTCTCACTGCCCTTCCAGATCAAGTCTTCTGCACCACACACTAGTAAGAAAACTCAGCAAAAATTGACAAACAATCCAGTGAACTGTTAAATTCAGTTCTGTCTTGAAATTCAATGTCTCATTTCATATGGTTCATTTCCTTCCCCCTCCCTTTTTTTGTGTCAATAAAGCTTATCACTGTTTGGTGACTTCTGCCTGTCTATCATCCCACCCATGGTCTCCTACCACTCACAGGTGGCATCATAATTTAGGCAATGGATACACATCTGAGTAATTTTGCAAAAAGAAAATTTTGTAAATTGATTCCTATTTAACAGAAGCCTACAGTGGCATCTTTCATTTCTATCCCCTCCTTTACTCTTCAAATTACAACTTTATCTGTTGGTTAAATCTGGATTACTATCTACAGTAAAACCTCACTTGAATCACTTCAATCATGGCCTGCTCTGATTTTTTTTCTGATTAAGCAGAAATATTTCTCCTGCTTTAGTAACCAGAACCTGGTAACCATCCACCAAGAAGATTGCAAGGCCTTGCTAGACAAACCTTTTCTGACTATCAGAGTTGGAGGTAAAAGAGAAGAGACTAGAAGATGGAAAAGTAAATGTGGACTGAGTCTAGTGTTATTAAAATTTGATATGAACTTGTTTTCTTGTGACTTGATTCTTCTTCCTAGGGGTTCAACACAGTAAACAAATCTGGTTCTAGTTATCAGGATTTTATTGGGTGACTTACCCTCATCACTGGCCTCCAGAACTTCCACACTGCCAGAAACTTCACTTAGTGATTCAGCCATAGTAAGATCACTAAAATAAAATATAGAGCAAAAGAAAAGCACAAAAGATTGTTTGATATCCAGGACATAACATCATCATTTTACCCTACCCCTTATCCTTCAGTTAGTTCCTTAAACTAGGCAAGAAAAATATACAAAGTGAATTGCCATTAGAGAGAATTATCCTTCCTTAAAAAAAAGACAATGATTCTATTTGTATGAAATTTTCAGAATAGGCAAACACATGGACACAGAAAGTGTCTTGCTTAGGGCTGGAGGAAGAGGGGTGTTTTTTTTTGAGCGATAGAGCACAGCGTTTCTTTTGGAGGTGATGACAATGTTCTAAAATTAATTGTGATGAAGATTGCACAAATCTTTGACTATATTAAAAAAAAATATAGTTGAATTGTATACTTTAAATTGATAAATTAGATAGTATGTGAAGTATAGCTCAATAAAGCTGTTATGCTTCCAAAAACAAAGACAGATGTATAAAACCTGACCTATTGCTTTGTGTCGGGGTCCATTCGATTTGGAGGCCCGTTACTACTCATGGGCATGCCCAGGGAGACAAAATGGTATTGATAAGTCATAAAGAAAAAAATTGACATATTTGACCACATAAAAATTTTAAACTTTTGGTCAAAAAAAGGGAAAGAGTCAACAAAAGAAGAACAAACTAGGAAGCAATACTTAGAACAAATAGAGATATAGGGGCCAATTTTCTGAATTTGTCGAGTGCATATCAATCAACAAAAGACAAACAAGTCGCTATAAAATGGAGCAAAGGCTACAACAGGCAGTTTATAGAAAAAGAAATCCATAAAGGAAGGCTCAATCCTACTCAAAAATAAAGAAACGTAAATCAAAATATCAAGTTAAAGTGGGGTCTGCGGGAGGGCATAACTCAGTGGTAGAGAGCCAAGGTCCTCAGTTCAATCCCCAGTACCTCCATTAAAAATAAATGAATAGTAATCCAGAAAGAGAAAGAAAAATACCACATGATATCACTTATATGTGGAATCTAAAAAGAAAAGACAAATGAACTTACCTACAAAACAGAAACAGACTCACAGACGTAGAAAACAAACTTATGGTTACCAGGGGGAAGGGGGTGGGAAGGGATTAATTGGGAGTTTGAGATTTTCGGATACTAACTAGTATATATAAAATGGATAAACAACAAGTTCATACTGTATAGCACAGGGAACTATATTCAATATCTTGTAGTAACTTATGGTGAAGACTGTGAGAACGAATGTATGTATGTTCCTATATGACTGAAGTGTTGTGCTGTACACCAGAAATTGACACAACACTGTAAACTGACTACTTCAATAAAAATATATTTAAAAATAAATGAATAAATAAATAAACCCAATTACCTCTCCCTCCCCAAAAAAATCAAGTTAACATTTTTGCCTATCAGATTGTCAAAAAGTTTTCATTTTGAGGATGTTCCATGTTGACAAGGATGAGGAAAATGGACACTCTCATACATTATGGAGTGTAAACTGCTCTCTAAAGAACAATTTCACAGTAGCAAAAATTTTAAAGCTACACATACTTTTTGACCCAGTAGCATCTCTGCTAGAATTTTACCCTGTAGATATACTCACACTTGTACACAAAAATATGCACACAAGAATGTTTATCACAGCATTGTTTTAAGTAGCCCCAAATGGGAAACAACCGAAGTGACCATCAAAAGGGGAATTCTCCCAGGACTCTGATTCTATGTCATGGGAGAATTATCTGTCCCTGTGCTCCTTTCCATTAGTGCCGATAATCAACTGAGCATCAACCGTAAAATTTCCATTCAGTCTAGCCTTCTAGCTAAAGCTAGGGATGACAGTCCAGGGAAGCATGTCAGTTGATCACCAAACCTTTATAAATCAACACTGACTTTTTTTATGGGAATTTGTGTGTGGAGGGGAGGGGGCCTGATCAGCACCATCACCCAGAGAAAGGATGCTCCATGCACACACAGCAAGAGCCCTGGGGAGAGGCAGGCAGAGACTGCCCTCACAATAGCTCCCCCTGGGGTCTGGATGTGAGTGAGTCAAGTACATCAAGTGGGACTAAGTAGGTTTTGGAGCCCCTCTTCCAATCCCAGATCTGTTTTGCTCCCACAAATAGTCAAGCTGCCATTATTAGTTCATGGAAGGGCCCAAGGCCCAGTCTGTGCTGCTGTCTAGTTGTAAGCCCCTGATACATCTCTGGAGCTAGAGAGGGGTGACCACAGGCCTTGAAGTTAAGGCCAACTTGAGAAGATACCCACTGAGAGTGACTGAGGCCTTGGAAAGCAAAAGCTTCCAAACCTCAGTGAGAGCTGACAGGGTCCAGGTCCTCGTGTCAAAATGGCTTCAGACCCTCCCCTGAGAAGTCCTGGTGTTCCCCACAGTGTGTCTCTCCCATTGCCATGAATAATCAACCCAGCTTGTTTAACGACGAGTGTGTTCCAGGGGGGCTTTGGTTGCAAGGTATTGATACTTTATTCAAGTCACTCAAACTCTATGAGCCAATATCACAACTCTGCCTGAAGATGACAACGCCAGGCCCACACAACGCTCACTAATTACCACACACACACACACACACACGTTTCATCTGGAGATCTGGAAAGAGCAAAGGGGTAGGGAAATTCAGAAGCCCTTCAGAAATTGAACAGAACAGGAGGATTCTTTGGGCCAGGAACAGTTCACATCACTGATGAGTTCCCGGACCATCTTAATAAACATGGCAGCACCCTGCCTCTGCCACTGAGAAAGGTTACTTAGACACTGTGGAAATAAACTACTCCTGAGCTTTGGAGAAGCCCGTGGAAAAGGAGCCCATTTTCCAAAATAGCAGGCCACGTGCATGGCAGGCTAACATTGTTTTTGACCCACCACTGTCAGGGGTAGAAGAAGAAAGGGAAACAACAACCAAAGAGAAAACTATGAGAGACAAAGGGAGAACAAAGAAAGAGGGCATCGTGGCAGCACCTGCATTCCTGTAGCGCTAACAGAATCATTTGATTTAACTAACTTTTGAGTTTAGACTGTCTCAAAGTCTTTCAGGCATACTTGCCTCATTTCCCCAACTGGACCCCAAGGTCCCTGAGGACAGTACCACCATCAGCTGAGCAGTCTTCCTTTCCAAACAAACCAACCAATAACCACAACAAAACACACAAACCTCCCCTTGATTCAAAATCCTCTTCCTGTTACCATCCAATTCTCTGCATCTCTTTAAAGCCCAACTCAAAAGAGTTATATATACATACTGCCCTTATGTCTTCACTTCTTATTCTTTTGAGCTCCCTCCAGCCGGCCTTCCAGATCCAACTGCTTCCAAACTACACCACCAAAATTTCTCTCGTTGGAGCCAACCATCAGTTACTTGACCTCCCAACAGCATCTGACACTCCCTCTTTTTTGAATAATTTTATCAGTTGCCTTTCTAAACACCACACTCCCTTGATGGTTCTCCTACCTCATTGGCTGGCCCTTTTCAACCTTCTTTGCTGTATCTTTCTCCTTTCCCTGTATTTGAAATGTTGTAGCACCCTAGGCCTCTACCCTTGGCCCTTTTCTTTATCTACAGTCATTTCCTAGACCAGCGCCATTAAATAGAAATGTTTATGGGAGCCACAGTTGCAAGACACATATGTAATTTTAAATTTTCTAGTAGCCATATCTAGAAAGACAACAAGATTATACTGTATAACACAGGGAAATATATACAAGATCTTGTGGTAGCTCACGGCAAAAAAAAATGTGACAATGAATATATGTATGTTCATGTATAACTGAAAAATTGTGCTCTACACTGGAATTTGACACAACATTGTAAAATGACTATAACTCAATTTAAAAAGTTAAAATTTTTTTTTAATTTTTAAAAATTAAAAAAATAAAAAGACAAAAAGAAACAGGTAGGGGAGGGTATAGCTCAAGTGATAGAGCACATGCTTAGCATGCATGAGGTCCTGGGTTCAATTCCCAGTACCTCCTCTAAAAAATAAATAAATAAGTAAACCTAATTACCTCCCCCCCAAATAATGATAAATTAAATTAAAAAGAAACAGGTGAAATCACTTTTAATAATATATTTTATTTCACTCAATAGAATCAAAATATTATCATTTCCACATATAATCATTATAAAAATAATATCAATGAACTATTTTATTCTTTTTTCATACGAAGTCTCTGAAGTCTGGTTTGTATTTTACACGTAGAGTACATCTCAATTCAGGCTAGCCACGTTCCAAGTGCTCAATAGTCACATGGGGCTAGTGACTACCATCTTGTAGATAATCTCATTCAGGCCTTATAAATACTATCTCTTCACTGGCCTCCAAAATATCTATCTCCAGACTAGACCACTTCCCCGAACTCCATATTCTTCCTATAACTGCCTAGTCAACATCTTCACCTAACAGTGCATAGTAGACCCTTGGTTCCCCTGACACTCACTCTTTCTGGGTTTTATGTGATCTGGCCCTCTGCCCATGCTCCTTTCCCGAGTCACCAGTCCTGCTACCCTCCTACTTTCTCCCTCAGCTCCAGCCTCACTGGCCTTCCCCTTGCCTTCTCCCTGGCCTTGGCTAATCCCCAACACACTCCGCCCCTTTCCATCTTGGGATCTTTGCATTTGCTGCTCCCTCTGCCGGAAGGGTTCCTTCCCAGCTAGCAGCAAGGCTGACTCCTTTACAACCTTCAAGTCAGCTCAAACATTAACGAGAGGACCTCCATGATGCTCCTAGTTAAAGCCTCTAGTCTCTCTCCATCCCATTATCCCTTACTAACATCTTCATAGCACTCATCACTATCTGAAATGATCATCTGTATTAATTTAATTGCAATTTCTTGTCTGTCTCCTCTACTAGAATGTAAACTTCATTAAGGCAGGGGCCTTGTCCCTTGTGTTCATCCCTGGATCTCCCAGCACCTACAATGGGACCTGGTACACCACAGGCACTTGGTAAATGCCTAACGTCAATAAAAGAAGGAGAAGTAATGGAAGAATCATCTTTGCGGTCAGAAATTTCTTAGAAACAGAGGCATGCTATCTAGGAGGATAATTATCCTTATTTCCCAACTGAGCAGGACCTGCCTTCCCTTCTGGCAAAGTGGGCGTGGGCCCTGGCCCTAGGTTATTCACCTGCGCAGAATCAAGCACTCTGGCCCCTCTTGTCCTTGGTACAGAGAGCCCACCCCCAGGTGTCCCAGCCACAGGGTCCCCGGGGGCAGAGCCCGATTAGTGGGATTAGTCCCAAATCCTCCTGGAGGAGGTTTGAGGAACAGATCCCCTGCCTCATCCTACTTGACAGCCACCACCACTGGCAAAACGTCTTTCCGTGTACCCCAGGCTGACCATATTAGCCAGAGCTTTGCTTCCCCAATATCTCCTCACAGAGGAGAAAATTGTATTTTTTT
This sequence comes from Camelus ferus, assembly GCF_009834535.1. NCBI lineage: Eukaryota > Metazoa > Chordata > Mammalia > Artiodactyla > Camelidae > Camelus > Camelus ferus. The sequence continues at coordinate 93,903,899 of NC_045732.1, read as the reverse complement.
TCTGTGTCTCATTATGGCTCATCTAAGTTTTAAGTGAATTTGTTCCTTAATTACACCAGGGTTCTTTAATAGTGGCCTTGGCACTGGCTCCTCTGGTCTCTATTTTTATTTATGATATTTAGCAAAAACTACAGTCACCTCATTGGTATCTCAAAAAAAGTCACAATGTTCTCTCTAAAATACCCATCTGACCATGAGCTTAAACTAGTTCCCCAACTTCCTGCTGCCTGTGGGATGAAAGCCAAGTTCTGAACACTCAAAGCTCTCAAAAACCCGCTGTTCTCAGCCCCCCTCCCTTTTACCAGCAGTCCACCCCAACCCGCACCCTCATGTTTGGTCTTCCAGAATCATCAGTCATTCCCTAAACACACCATGTTCTTTTCCATTCTCTGTGCTCTGCACAGGCTGTCCACTTGGCCTGGAACATGACCTCCCTAATCCCCACATCCTTGAAATCCTACACATTCTTCAAAATCCAGCTCAAAGGTTACCACCCTTGCCCCATGCTCTCACCCTTTGTACCTACCTCCATCATAGCTGATAACCCGTTGAAGACAGGGACCACATGTCGCTTATCTAGAGATCACCGGTGCCTGGCACCAGACACGCAGAAGATGTTCACCACGTGTTTTTATGGATGGATGAATGAGGAGTTGGGGGGGTGTTGCAGTGACAAATCAGAATCAGTAGGGGAAAAGGTCCCCTTTTTCATACATATGGGGACAATGTTTAAAAACATGTGGGGGGTGGACTTGCAGCAAAAGACCCCTCTGCATGAAGTCCCATGAAAAAGCTGGCCACCTGAGTAAAGAAAAAGGAAATAACGTAACTTCTTATTCAGTAAATGATGAGAGGCCTTCAGAACCACTTCCAAGGGGCATAAAGTCATGGAATAATGGTCATCAGGAAGTCTGGCCCAGCAGAGGTATAAAGTTTTATTATCAGTCATTATTCAAATGCTTGCTCTCTCTAGGCCAACCCCAGATGCTTAAGCCTCAGAGCTGCCTTTTCCTTCTCAAACGGTCTGACTTGAGGGCTGAGCAAGGGCTCTGGGGGGGGGGGGGGGGAGAAAAAACAAAACAAGGAAAAAGGCCTGTCTTCCAAGGTGGTTGAAATTGTTGAACTACAGCCTTGTTCAAGTTCAAGGATTCAGCAGACTTTGCTTGAAAGCTTTGCTGCCTTCCCAGAGTGGGGAATGCTAATGAGAAGCAGCTGGCCTCATTACTAAAAAAAAAAAAATCTGATAGGATAAAATGCTTTCCACAGAGTCTGTGGTAGGCAAATGGCCCCCAGGGCTGTTGCCTCCCTGGTTTGCATGGCCTGTAAATCCACCCCCCACCCCCAGGGTAGATGAGCCTGCTCTCATCAGGTGAACTCTTTTAAAAGAGGGTCTGGAGGTCAGATAAAGAAGTCAGAGAGATTCAAAGGTACAGCAGACCCTCTCCTGTGGGCCTTGAAGGAACAAAATGCCATGTTGGGGAGAGGACCATGTGGCCGAGAATGGCAGTGGCCAAGAGCAACCCTTGGTTAACAGCTGTCCAAAGAGTAGGGACCTCAACCCTACAGCCTCAAAGAAACTGTGTTCTGCCAACAACCAGTCAGTTTGGAAGATAACCTCAAACCTCAAACAAGCCCTCAGCTCTGGCTGGTACACTGATTGCAGCCTTCTGAGGCCCTGAGTAGAGGGCCCACTACACCTTGCCTAGACTCTTGACTCATGGAAACTGAGAGAGAGTAAATTTGTGTAGTAAGACACTCAAATTTTTGTCATTTGTTAAACAGCAATAGAATACGAATACAAATCCTCTAGGCCCCAGCTTAATTGGGCAAGAAGCCAAACGTGGGGCAGGTTTGGAGCTATGTAAGCTGCAACACAGAAGTTGGTAAGTGGCCCATGAGGGGATGCTTTGCCCCCTTCCCCAACCCATCCCACCACAAACACTTCTTTATGAAGAACAGAAGTTGCCAGTCCCTCAAGTGAGTTGTCAACTGAGCAAGTTAGATAGACCTTGACAAAATGTCAGAACATGCCAAAGCCCCTGAAGGCTCATCTTCTATGAGATGGCTTTCCTGATCCTCAGGAGAATGTCTCCAACTCCTTCAAATATGGCTAGACTCTGGCCCCTCAGCCAGATATGTGTGTTGGGTGTCCGCCAATCAGTGGCTGAAGAGTCGTGGAGCTGGTCATTCTGAGGTACGATGGGGGGCAGGGGGAGAAAGTGCCCAGCTACTCCTAGATGGAATGCCTTTTGCGTGGCTGCCAGCTCAGTGAGAAACCTGGGCCACCCCTGAAGTGAAAGTCTGAGAAAGGGCCCCATTTCCCCTTATTAGTTGTAAAATAAGCTGACTTCTAATGGAGTATGGTCACTCCCTCTTCCCCTTTTCCTGGCGTGAGGTTGGCAGGAGGACACCAGAGATTTGGCCAGTTCTTGAAATGCAGCCCTTGGACTCCATGATGGAGACGGCCACCCCTTAGATCACACAGTGAGATCCAGAAGTCCCACCCGGCCAGCCCAGCAGCCATCAGAATGGCTCTGATGTGGACAGTCGCCCTGCTGATGGCAGCGTTCACTCAGGGTGGTGGGGGCTTGAGGCCGAGTTCTGGCCAGGACATGACTACTTCCATGGACAAATCAGGGCTCTCCAAGGTCATCGGCATGACGGACATTTTTGCAGCAAGGGCCAAGAGCGGCAGCAGCTCTTAGCAGGCTCCCGGCCAGCTAGTTAGCTCCGGAACGTCTGCTTGCTGCTGCTCTTAGGCACGAACGTGAGTGCCATCCCGGACTAAGGGAACAATCTTGATGGTCATTGATCCCGCCTCTGAAATCCCTGGTGGGGTGTCTGCCCAAAGCAGAAACTGCTGCATGGCTCTGGTGGCATGTTATTTGAAAAGACCTTTTCAGTAGCCCCTTCAAAGCCAGCCCTGAATATGCGCATGGGTGTCAGTAGGAAGTTGGATGAGAGCTATTCCACGCCCTCACCTGTGGGCATTTGGCCACCAGAACCATCAAGCAGATGCCCAGACACGCTCTAGGGGACTCCTGCCTCGGACCCCTGCTCTAGAAGGGGTGCTCACTACACTCTGTCCCCCAGGCCTTCCTTCCACTCCAGGAGGCCAGAGGAAAATGACAGCCTCCTGCCCTCACTTCCCCGCCACAGGGGAGCCCCCTTCATGAATACCTCGCAACACCCTGATCGTCATCCGGGGAGCATGTCTTTGGACTGGAGATGGGAGGCAGCTTCGAAAGAACATGCTGTCTTGGCTGGAAGACTGCTCAAAATTTCTGCGGCGCTGCATCTCACTATGAGAAGAGAGGAAAGATCCTCGCCTTATCTTAGAGAAGCAGCTGTGACAGCCACACTGGCTACAGCCTCTCCTCCTCCTCTTCTTCCTTCTTTGTGCCTTTTCCTCCTCCAGTACTTCTGTTTAAAAGCTCTCTAGTTTTGCCTCCAGCCCTGCCTTCCCTTCCTCCTCATTGCCCCTCACCCCTAGAGGAGACCAGGAGCAGATCAGAAACAGCGGACTCATCCACCCCTAATACCTTAGAGCATCTGGTGGGGGCAGGGGGTGAAAAAGGCAAAGAACTTGGCCTCAAAGATTCTTTTCGCCATTTCTCTAGCGGCCTCAAAGCCCAGCTGGTATGGGGTCTTGTTCTGTCTTGTCAACCTACATATCCAGTGAGTTAAAGCTCTGTTCCTCACAGGGAACTACATTCAATAGCTTGTGATAACCTATAATGAAAAAGAATATATGTGTGTGTGTATATATATATATATATATATATATATATATATATATATATGACTGAATCACTATGCTGTACATCCGAAACTAACACAACATGATAAATCAACTATACTTCAATTAAAAAAAGAAAAGAAAAAATTTTGAAAGCTCTGTTCTTGCACAGTTGGAGGCAATTAACATTACACAATTAATGCAACAAATGAAATTGCTAAATCCTGACTCTGGGCCAGGCAGGCACTGAAAAAAATGGTTTTACAGGCATCAGCTCATCGAATCTCACAAGAGCCCTATGAGGAAGGCCTTTTTATTTTGTTTTTATTATTATTTTCAGCCCCATTTCCCAGATGAGGAAACTGAGTCTCACCGAAATTAAGTAATCTGGGCAAGGCCATGCAAGTAGTAAGTAACAGAGCTAGGACTCATACGCAATTCTGGTAGATTTCAGGGCCCATAGTTTGATCACTACACTCTGCTCCCTCCTTACTTGGCAAAATCTGATTAAGTATTAAATGACCACTCACTCTGGCCCCAAAGAATCTCACATATCGGCCCATTATAGGACTTGAAAAATTGGATGACTCGTCAGGTCATCGTCAGCCCCTAACATCTTTGCAAAGTTGGTGGTCATTTTAACAAGGAAAAGTCCTGCCCCAAATGGCTCACTGGACATGTATATTGTGATGAGAGATCACATCATATTAAGGGGCTAGGTCTGTAGCATGGACCTCTCAGGTGGCCAGGCTGAAGTGGGGTACCAGCAAGAGGAGTAGGAAGCATGAGGACCCTGAGAGACTCAAGGAAGAGCCAGAATTGAGTCGACGGGCCCTGAGGATGGATTTCACAGCCTTAAGCGTGTGTTGGGCACCAAGAGCTCTAAACCCAAACTTTCTGCCAACTCTCAAGTCCATCCCAAGCAGAGTGTGTCTGAGGCTTTCTAGTTCATCATCTATTTGTTATTACTACTCCCAGCAGTCAATATTCCACCAGGGAGGAGGGAGGAGGTGGGGCAAAAAACCCTCCAAGGAGGGAAAAAAGGCAAAAGAAGAAGAAAAGAGCGGGGGTGGTACTGGGCCAGGCTGTGAATTCTACGTGGCTGGTTGGACTGTGTTGGCAGTGGTTCCCTGGTGGGGGAGGCAGGGGAGATAAAGGGGAAAGAGAACCTGGCCACAAGAATGTTCCCCCAGCCCAAGCTGAACAATCTGTGACCTTTGTGAAGCCAACTTGTAACTTTTTGGTTTCATCTTAAGGTCCTTTAGCCCACAGGGTGGGGGCTGGGGAGGCAATCACCTCATGGTTATGATAAACAGCCTTCAGTCTCTCAGTTCTGGGGGGGAAGCAGAGAGGTCAAGCAGAGAGGTCACAGTGTGAACTGTGTCTCCACAGGGAGGGAAAGGGCAGAAGGAGGGGTGATGCTGCCGCCCCCAAGGGGCCTAGGCCTACTAGAATCAAAATGCCTCCAAGAATCTGAAAGCCCTGGCCATTCTCAGTCAAGGTCATGTTTGAGGGTCTTGAAGACCTTCGATTCTTAGCCCTTGACTCCACAGACAGCCCTGCAGCAGGGCCAGGAGACAGCTGCCTACTTGCAGCTACAGGAAGAGTTATCCAAAGGTTCTCTGGTCTCTCCCTTTCTATACAGCCTAAAATATCCACCATTTGAATTAGAACCCACCATTAGAACCAGACTACCAAGTCAGAATATTATTTCCTAGGGCCTCTCTGTTTGTACCTCAAAGTCTTCACACAGACCTACTATGTACTCAGTCCTGTTTTAGAGACTATGGAGGCAATGATAAAATTGACATAGTTAACATTTACTGGACATTTAATATGTGCAGACACAGTTCAAGTGTTTTGCATACATCATCTCATTTAATTCTCAGAGTAACCCTGTGAGGTAGGTATTGTTTAGTCGCACTCCTCCCCAATTTTGCAGATGAGGCAACGGAAAGGCTAAGTAACTCCTCAGGGTGTCATGCAAGTACGTGGTGAGGGCAGGATTTGAACTGAGGTGGTTTGACTCCAGAGCCCAGAAGTGCTCTACTAAAATGACCCACTCCCTGATGACAAAGAAAAAAATACACGTGAAAAATGGAGAGCAGTGCTTGATTGGGGACCAGAAGGCCTGGGTCCTGATTCTACCCTTCTAACAGAGTCTCCCTGTGGCCTTGCCCTGGTTCTAGTTCCTTGTTGGGCCTCAGTTCCCACATTTGTAAAATCAGGAGGTGAGACAAACTTGTCATGTGTTCTCTTATGATATTTTATGACAAGTATTCATTTTATGATGAGGACTCAAAGGCGAAACTCTTGAGTACTGACTCCATATAGGAGGAGTCCGCAGGGCCCAGTAGTCATGGAACAGGAAACTAGCATGTGTGTTGCACACAGGCATGGCACAGGGGACCAGAAGGCAGAAATGAGGCAGAGCATCAAGGTTAAGCTGGAGAGGTGTGTCCAAAACACATCACAAAGCCCAGCTGGGCAGGAAGCAGCAAAGCAGGACTAGAAAGCTGAGATCTAGCTGTAAATGAAGGCAAAGAACAGGAAAGGTGAGAATACAGGGGAACCTCGGGTGGGGGTATTGGGGGATGGGAGGCAGTCTAGCCACAGGAGGTCCTAAATGGTGCTTCTCTGGGTGGTTCCATTTAAAACAGCAAAAGGGACTAGAAGGAACCTCTTGGTATAGGCTGGAGTCATCATGAAAGGCCTTGTAGGGGAAGCCCATTTCATGTGGGCCATTTACTAGGCAGAAAATGTTGTTGCCAGCCTGAGGCACTGAGAGTCAGTATAGGTGAGCTGGGGATGGGGACAGAGAGGGCAAGTGACAACCACAAACCCTGAGTGACTGGGAGGAGCCTGAGGACTCTGGCTGGGCCCAGCGTGCTTGGGGCACTGAGGCAGGGGCAGAACCTGGCTCACCTACATCCCTTTTGCTCAGGATCAACTCTGCTCCCACGCTTGACTCTCATACCTCTTAGGTCCAGTGCCTGCAAAAGAAGCCAGAAGGGTCTAGAGAAATATGGACAGGCCACAGGAAGGAGGCTTCAGGACAAGGGACCCCAGATAGCAACAGATTAGAAAATGAAGTGCCCCAGGGCCTAGGGGTAGACAGGATACCCAGAGGGAAAGAGGGAGCCCCAGAAAGAGGACCTGGACCTGGGCCAGGCTAGGAGGCAGCTAGTGGGGGAGGAGAGAAAGGCCCAGATGACCAAGGGCAGGAAGAAGACTCCTGGTTCTCTTCTGTGTTCACTGCAGGCCCAAGCTCATTCCCTCCTTCAGCCCCTGTCACTCCTAGGCAGCGAAAGGAAAATGATTGCCACTCTGAAGAAGCAAATGATGTGCGCAAATCCTTTCCCACCAGGGTAGCCACCTCATGGGAAAAGAATAGTGGCAGTGAGAACCAGGAAAGGAGAAATCTGCCAGGCTTCCTTCAACTATAAGATGCAAGAATCCCTAGTCAGAATGGCCTGGTGGGAAGAAAGCCCCCCGGGGAGCAGTGCCCGAGAGGGGTGCCTACATCGTGGTGCAAGGCAGCTGCCCCTCTCCCATCTGAGAGTGAGAGGGAAGCACACAGCCAGCATCTGGGGAATAAATGAGATGATGCATGAAAAATAGCCCAGTGCCTGGTACAAAATAAGTGCTCAAGAAATAGTAGGGTTTTAAAAACTACTAGTACATGTCTTGGCTATTGTCAATAGTGCTGTAGATAAAACTACTATATATAAAATAGATAAACAAGGTCCTACTGTATAACACAGGGAGCTATACTCAATATCTGGTAATAAACCATAATGGAAAAGAATATGTATATATGTATAACTGAATCACTTTGCTGTACACCAGAAACTAACACCATATTGAAAATCAACTCTTCAAATAAATACATAAATAAAACTACTAGTACAGATATGGACAGTGGTGTGAGAAATGGGTCTGAGGAGGAAGGCTGCAAGTCACCAGCCTGCATAACAATCGCTGATTCTGGGGCCCTCACTCCCAGAGACTTGGAGTCTTCCATTGGGGCTGAGCTCAGAGATCTGAACATTCCATTGCTCCTGGGTGATTCTGAGGTACAGAGTCCAAACATCCCGCTTTGAGGAAACCCCACTGTAAATCACGGGCATGGCTGGAACAGGAGAGCTGGAAAATGAGAAGCCATAAGAAATGGATGGCAGGGAAAATGTGGTGAAGAAAAAGCAAATTTGAATGATACCCAGAGGGAATTGCGACCACAAAGGACGATGCTTTGCTTTTCTAACTTCTGCCTCTAAGACTGGTACCTCCAATGAGACCTATAGCAACTTTTGGAGAGTTGACAGCCCAGCCCTGCTATTAAGTAGCTGTGAGGCCTTGGGCACACCAAGTTCTTTCTCTGGGCTGCAGTTTCCTCACCTAAGAAGTAAGGGATTAGGCTAGACTTGGATCTAAGGGTCCTTCTAGCTCAGGCATTCCAGGATCCTCTGATTCATTGAGACAATCTTTTAAAGTTCCCAGTTCATCCCTAGAGAGGCCCGATTTTGCAGAGACCCCTGTAAGCCTGGCTTGAGTTGACCAACAGAAAACCAGCCTTTGGAGCACGTCTTTCTGAAGCCTGTTGACATTTTCAGAAACCTCTACTTTTATCTTGTTTAGAAACCTAAGCTATTTTTTCCCATTTAAAAAATGCAAAATACTTGACTTGAAAATTCCCTATCCATTCTTTTTTCCCCTTCAAAGGAAATACCAAAAAAATCTTTTTTCAAATCAGGAGTTCATCCTTATCAGAGAATTAACAATCTCATCTCAGAGAGTTTCCTCCAACTCTGAGTAACCAAACACAGGCCATTTCTACATGAAAAAAGGTCTTTGCAGATCACTGACATTTGCACAGAAGAAACACACATTTTCACTCAGTAAAATTATATCCTTCAAAAATAGGACATGGAGGTTTATTGGGAAATTTTCCTCCATCTTAGTCTATTAAATGATTTCTGGAGACTCCCTTCAAGTATCATAAATGAATAGTGAACTAACGCAGAAACCTCTGTTCATATGCTTTATGCAAACTCAGGAGAGTAGACTTTTCCTGCCTTACCTATTGGGCTCTACTCAAAATCTGAACAGGCAGATATGCCTGGCCTCCCAGGCATTTTCTTTTCTTTTCTTTTCTGTTCTTCAGCCCCCATGGAACTCAGAAGAGTCTCCCTTTGACATAATTTACTCTCCATTTTTCCAGAACAGTTGGGTTTATGGAAAGGGGAGACGGAGATGCAATAAGGAAGTAACATGACCCACAGCTTATAGAATGGGCTGGTCCTTGGCCCAGTGAGGCCCCCAGAGGATAATGACCTTGTTGATATAAAAAAGCAACATGACTTTATTCATCTTTAGTAGCAATCTTTTCTGAAATACAGTGCCTGCAATTTGTTACTTTTTTCTTATCCATATCTAGACTTTCCCATGTCTGTATCTCTTCTTTTTCTCTTCTCATGTTTCTATTCCCCATTTTGAACATCTACTGTATATACTATAGCAGATAACTGAATTATATTATTATAATTTGTAACAAGGAATACAGTTCCAAATGTTCAAATTAGATGAGTACTGTGTTTTATGTTCCTACTTTAAAAAAATTCATGTAAGTTGCTTTAACAATATGGGGCCCTTTATTAATTTTTTCCCATTTAGCCTTGGCCCCAATAGATGAAATTCTTCCCCTCCCTGTCAGGCTCTGAGTTTTCTGAGGGCTAAAATGTCAAACTAATAAAGATCCCGACAAGCTGTGTGACCTTGGACAAGTCATATAATTTCTTCATGCCTCAGTTCTCTTATCTGTAAAATGAACTCATCTGGGGACAGAATTGGGGGGATGGAGGCAGTGGGTGGGATGAAGGAGGCATGGATGTCACAATATCATGTCTTTGTGTGGTGTTCTTGAATCTGATCCAGTCATTTCTGAGCAGATATGCCTTTGTTGAAGAAAATCTGGCATCTTGACCTTCTGAGGAGGCAGCATGATGTACTTGCAAGAGGGTTAGACCACGGACTTGGACAAATCTAGGTGCGAATCCCGACTCTCAGTCAATAAGAGCTGGGCTCTTCAACAAATCATGGAACTGTTCAAAAACAAGATTTCCTTATCTATTTAGTAGGGCTTAGAGCTCCTTCAGCATAGGCTAACTGTGAGGACTCACTTAATAACTGTTTGTTGAGCACCTACTATGTGCTAAGAAGAGATGAGAAGTGTGTTCAACAAAGAAGAGGGCTCCACTCTCACAGTTGGGTGAACTAACTCACATCGAGCCCCCGGCAAGAGGTGTAGCACATAGTAAATGCTCAATACATGGTAGTGGCGATCATTATTACCCTCCCTTCTCCGTGGGAAGGCTGCCTGTCCTTCCCATGCTGTTAATCCCCTATGTCCCCCTATGTCTTCGTTGGTTTCCCCAGAGTACAGGTGAGACTTCCTGGAGTTATCTGCATTCTCCCCAGCAGCCAGCTCCCTGGTGACCGGCAGCATTATCAAATGGCTCTCTGCACTGGGGCCTGGGGCCCCCAGCTGCGTGTGGGCACAGCCAAGTGCACCCGACCTGTGTCCTTTGCTTGTTAGCAGTCACTGGATCAAGTGGCCACCGATAGGGCTGGAGTTTAATTCCAGAGGCCTGGGAAGCCCACTGTGCCCAGAAAGCCTCTCTCTGGGTACTCAGGGTATGGTGACTTTTCTCTGGGAACACCCAAGCCCAGGCGAGGCCACCTGGGCTCCTCATTTATACTGTATTGTGACGAACTCAGGGCCCCATGCTCTAGCCTTCATCCGAGTCTGTCCCTAAACAGTTCCGATGGCCCTTCTGGACGGAGTAGTGGCACAGCAAGGAGAATGCTTTTCCCCTTTCCTCTTCTTAGTTCTCCCATGCCAACAGCAGAAAACTTTCATTTTCTTTTTCCATTCCAGAAGACCAAAAACGGGATTAGGACTCATGAGCTGGTTAAAAGTTGTTTATCAACATTAGGTGGCACGGGAACTCACGTTTACTGAGGGCAACCTCCATGCCTGTCAGTTACCTGATTTAACCCTTGTGACAACACTGTGATGTGGGAGTCATTATCTCCATTATACAGATGAGACCACTGAGGCCCAGGAAGGCAAAGGCATTCACCTACAGCTGCACAGCTAGGAAGGAGCATTGTGAGGATTCAGACCCATGTCTGACTCCAAAGCTCCATACTCTTTCCACCACGTGGGGCCAAATACTTTCAGTGAGTGTATGTGTGTACCTCTCAGGCCAGACACTATGGCGGGTGGCTGAGCCCTGGGGCAGCATGGCCTTGATAGCACACCATAAGCTGCAGTGAGGTGCCCTCTTCTCTCCCTTTGGGCCAGATGACTTGTTACTTCATTAGCAGCCTGGGAGCCAGGCCGGTCCATACACTGCCCGGGTTTCCCGACCCCAAATGCCCAGCTTCCATGTATCCTTAAAGACAGAGGAGGCCTCAACATCGTGAAGATCTCCTGGCTCTGCTGTCCTCCAATACAGCCTCCCCAACACAGGCATTCACATTCCAAATTTAAGACAGTTCTACCAAGGCAGAACTTTTGCACTAACTCAAAACAAAAGCACTCCTGTGAGCAAAGTCGTAACATAAACCTTACACTGATAGATGGCCTTGTACTTGACAAAGCACTTCCACATCCATTTGATCCTCTGGACAATTCTGTGACATAAACAGGGAAGCAGCATTATTATTTTTTTAGTGTTCCTATTTTACAGATAAGCAAACCAAGGCTCCCAAAATTCATGGGGACATGCCTATAGGTGATGCTGTGATGGCTGAGAGTTAGTGGTCTTTAAATAATATCCCAGGGGAGGGCTCCTTTGTAAGCCCTGCAGAAGCCCCATTTACATGATGACAATTACAATATTAATCACAAATCTCTGGCAATAATGACGAACATCTCGCAAATGCTTACTGTACTGGGAGCGGGTAACATGCTTCATTTCTCATGCATTATTTCACTGCCTATCATAACCCTCAGAGGAGTAGGTCCCATTATTACCCCCATTTGACAGATGATGATACTGGGGTTCAGAAGGCCTCGATGCCATACCCATGGCCATAAAGCTAGGAAGTGGTAGACTGGGGACACAACCCCAGGACTGTGGTCCCAGAACCACACTCCACTAGACTAGAGTGCCTCTACAGTTGAGTCCAATATGGAAGCCACTAGCCACATGTGGCTATTTAACTTTAAATTAATTAAAATGAAATACAGTTATCACTCAAGGTTAGGGGTATAGCTCAGTGGCAGAGCGCGTGCTTACCATGCACGAGGTCCTGGGTTCAATCCCTAGTACTTCCATTAAAATAAATAAATAAACCTAATTAGCACCCCGCAAAAAAAACTGGTGGCAAAAAAGCCCCTCAGTTCCTCCATCACACTAGCTGCACTGCAAGTGCTCAGTGGCCACACGTGGCTAGTGGCTATTGCATTAGACGGCCCAGATAGAGAACATGTCCATCACCATGGAAACTGCAACTGGATAGTGCTAGTGCAAACACTCCAGGGTGGTCCTCCTCAGGCTTCTCCTTTGGTAAAATGCTATTAACTGAAGACAGGGTTTCTCAGTCTTGACACTGTTGACATTGGGGACTGGAAACTTCTTTGCTGCGGGGACTGTCCAGTGCACTGTGGGCTGTTAAGCAGCATCCCTGGCATCTACCCACTAGATGTCAGGAGCACGCCTTCCTCCTAGTTTTGACAATTGCCGAAAGTCCCCTGGGGGAGCAAAATTGCTCCCCACACTTGTGCAGAGAAATTCTGGGTTAAGGTTAGCACAAGCATTTGAAGTAGTCAAATGGCGAATCTTATCACTTACCATAACTCGGCCTCCTGATAACATGCCATTTCACTGAAACTCGTTTCTTCTAGTGAATCACAGCCTACAGTCATTTGCATTGAATGAGTGGTTTTAAAAGCTATTGAAGATTTAATGAAAGAGTAAAACTATTTAAAGCAGCAGGATGAGAGTGAAGATGCCAAGAAGGGGTCACTAGAATGTACCACAGGATTAGTTCCTCCAACTTGCTATTCATTAACCCTAACTATGAAATTGTGAAGGAAGGATAAGAATTGAATTGGTGTAAAAAGCTAAAGGAATGTCAGAGTAGAAAATCAATTAGGAAACAACAGAGGAAATCACATCACATACTGCATCTCGGCTACTAATTCCCAGAAATAACTAACAAGAAATATTGTACTACGTGAGAAATTGGTGAAGGAATTCCCCAAATGCTAAAGTTTGCCCAACAGAATATGGGCTTTCAAAGAATTCAAAAGAAACTAGTGTAAATGTTCCCACACAAAGTGCTGAAATTTTAGTTACTGATGAAATAACATACTTTCCCACATTTTGAATATATTCCCCAGGAAAAGAAGCCTCCCTACAGCAAATGGAACCCTGCTTAGAAAGCTGTGAAAGACCAAATGGAACCTATCAACTGGAGTCCGGCTTCCTTACCCTCAAAATGAAGACATTTGCACCCATCCCACCATTACAGGATCTTGTCTGCTTAAGAAAATTCTTATGCTTTTCCTTCATCTCCTCATGTACTTGCACAAAAACAGTCTCGCATAATTCAAGACTCCTATTTTCTCCCTTCTACCAATTAGCACATTCACTGATCCCTTGATAACTCTCCTGTCACCTGCTGTCATTCTATGTCTATGAAGAGAACAGATTTTAATAGTTAGTTATCTTAAGCAAGAGCTATCTCTAACAAGAACCAGTTCAGGATTTAAACACCCAAACTGATACCCTAGCAACTGACCGGATTCAAGCGAGGGGCCCAGGGGACAAGCAACACGGAGTCAAGCCCACAAGGGCACGGATCGCTCTGAATACACTCATCTCCACCACTGGCCAAACATCTCCAACTTACATAATAAATGTATCCACCTGTATATAAAATCTAGAATGCAACTGTGATCTGGAGAGGAAACTGGGAGCCAGTCTTGTGTTTCCACCCAAATTCAACATTCAAGCCCTCCTGGGATTCCTTGAAGGGGTACAACCCATCTGAGGCAGCCAACCTGCGATTCTAGGAAACCCCTTGAGGGAATTGTTGGAGAGATGGAGGGGGAAGGAAAGCCAAGGCTCACAGGGGGAGCAGTGAATGTTCCAGCAGCCCCATTTCCCTCCCAGTCTTCCCCTCCCATTACCCCTGGAGCCCTCGAGAAAGCTCAGAGAAGGGACGCTAGCACCGCATCAAAGAACTGCAAGACTGCATATCGTACAGCTTGGAACAAATGTAGAAAATTAAGACAAGTCAGAGAATTGAGAAGGATTTTCTTCACTCACCCAAATTCTGCTCCTTGTTTCCATCCCTCTCTCCTCTGTCTTCTTATCTCTCTCCCACTTCTCTCCTCCAGCTTCTCCATTGGCAACTGCTCTGTTTTACATTCTCTCCTACCGAGCTTGTACCTCCCACCCCACCTCCCGCAAACTGCTGTTTACTGGGCTGACCACTCCCTAAAAAGGCAAGCTCCTCAAGGGCATCTTGGTTCAGTCAACAACATTCTTTCAACAAATATCAGTGCCAGGCCCTGTGCTCACTTGGTTCCAGGAAAGGAAGCAAAAGTTTCTCCCACGATGCTCAGCACAAACCTTGCTACAGAGCAGGTGCACAATATTTTTGAATGTTTACTGAGTCTCCATACCTTTTAAGTCCTGCAAGGGACTCCAAGCCACTTAGGTGTAGAAAGCTTGACTCAGTCTCCTCAAATGCCCTCATCATTTCTCCTCTTCCTTCAGCCCCGATTCAATAAATCATCAGATGAGCTCAGACTTTTAATGGTGGCTACAGGAAAAGGCCATCTGGTCTACTGAGTCTCCCTTTTCCACCCCAAAGACCTCAGGCTGCCCCAGATTCCGTACATGGAAAGCAGACACTAGGATGGAGGAACCCTGAGAAGGGCCCCTTGTGTATCTGGAAGCAGGAGGATCTAACAGAAGCCAGCCCTGAGCCAAGGGAGGAAGGGTGTGCACAACCACCTGGGAGCAATAACAGCGCCCTTATCATCTCCCACTGCAATGGCTGTCATCTCCCTCGTCCTCCCAATGTCTTCATGGTCTAACTCTCTGTCATCTGGTGCTATGGTGAGTTACACAAGGAAAACTTTGTAACTTCCACAGTATCCATCCAAGGCCATAGGTTGAGGGCACAACAGTGAAATGAGCCTGGGAGCTGGGGTTAAAAAACAGTTGCAAGCCCCAATGCTCATAGCAGCTCTATTTACAATAGCTAAGACATGAAAGCAACATAAATGTCCATCCACAGATGACTGGATAAAGAAGTTGTGGTATATATGTACAATGGAATATTACTCAGCCATAAAAAAGGAATGAAATAATGCCATTTGCAGCAACATGGATAGACCTAGAGATTATCATACTAAGTAAGCCAGATAAAGACAAATATTATATGATATCACTTAAACATGGAATCTAAAACATGATACAAATGAACATATTTCCAAAGCAGAAACAGACTCACAGACACAGAAAACAAATTTATGGTTACCATATGGGAAAGGATTGGGAGAGTGATAAGTTAGGTGTCTGGGATTAGCAGATACAAACTACTATATATAAAATATATATACAAGGTCCTACTGTATAGCACAGGGAACTATATTCAATATCTTGTATTAACTTATAATGGAAAAGAATCTGAAAAAGAACATATATATGTATATATCTGAATCACTGTGCTGTACACCAGAAACTAACACAACATTGTAAATCAACTCTACTTCAATAAAAAAGAAAAAGCATTTGACAAAACTCAACAATCATTCATAATAAAATTTTTGAAAACACACACACACACAAATTAAAACAGTTGCAAGAACATGTTTCGAGTTTAAAGATTCCAGGCCCATTCCCCATCAGAATTGCAGGAATGTGCTCTGGTACTGATCTTGAGGAAGAAGCAGAAGGGGGCAGCCAATCTACCCACGCCCGAACCACCTGTCTTTGCCACCTCAAATGGGGTGCCACTAAAAACCACATGGAATACCACTGTGGGCCTGCAGGCCAGAGGCCACCAGTCCCTGTCCACATAGTGCCTTTCCATAAAGGCAGAAAACTGCAGGGGCCAGGCGAACCCGTGCAACACTAGACTATTGGAGACCTGCAGCGAGTGAGGTTTCTGATGGAATTCCAGATTGTGACAGCTGAGGGAGAAGATTGTTAGCTTTATGAATGAAAACGGAAAATAATCACAACCATATGACCAGATCCATTTTGCTTAATATCTTCTTCCTGTTGTCACTGCTTGAAATATGCACACCCAGCATCCAAAAACACCTCTGTGGACACATAGTGAGAATAAACTGCTTGGAGCTAGTGCCGCATCAAATAACTGGGAGACTAGGTATTGTACAGCTTAGAACAAATTCAGAAAATGAAGGCAACTCAGAAAATTTAAAGTGATTTTCTCCACTCACACCAAATCGCCTCCCTCTTTCCACCCCTCTCTCCTCCTTCCTCTCCTCTCTCTCCCATTTCTTCCCCCAGCGTCCGCCCCAACGATCCCACCACCATATCTTTATTTCCAGTCATGCTGGCTGCTGACGGGTGCCAGAAGAAAATGTTTCGGTGTAACTGAAACTATGTTATTTAATGGGAACATTATTTTAATGGTGTTCCTAGCCTTGTAAAATCCGGGTTTGTGGGGCGCTTTAACTGAAGACGATATGGGCTAAGTTTCTCAACACGTGCAAGTTGGAACCTATAGCTTTGCCCTTGTCTCTCTCCCCAGCCCGCCTGTTATACAAACATCCTCCTCGTGCAGCTCTCCTTCCTCAGATCCTTGAGCCATTTCTTACAAAGTATAGCAAAGCTAAGGCCGCAGGGGTTCCAAAGAGTGCCCTTGCACCAAGAGGTCGGGCATCACGATGCGCAGGAAAGGAAACCCCGGGAATAACTAGGTATCCCACGTCAGTCAAGGCGGCTCGGCTAAATTTTCCTATTGGTGCTTCCCTCCTTGCCTTGCAAGTGTATTAATCAACAGGCTCAACAGCCTTGGGAACACTCTCCGCTTTCCCAGCCCGGCCCCGCGCTCCCTGGGACTCGGGTGAGCCAGGTAGGCACCGCGGCGGGAAGGAGAAAACCCGAAAGGCGGGAGCCTCCGGGTCCAGCCGCCCCGCCCCGCCCCGCCCCTCCCCGCCCCGCCCCGCCCCTCCCCGCCCCTCCCTCTCCAGGCCGGCCGAGTCCGGGAAGCGCGCGCCGGGCTCCCGCGCCCCCGCCGCCGCTGTCCCGCGCACGCGCACGCGCACACGCACGCACACCTGCACGAGCCCTCGCAGGAGCGTGCGGCCCCAACCCGGCGGGCGCGTCGCCGCGAGTTAGAGTCCCGCCGCGCGCGCTCGACTAGCTCGCAGTTACGCCTCTTCTCAGCCGGCGCCCGGCTTGAGCGGCGAGAGGTACCCATACCGGCGGTCGGCGCTCTGCCAGTCTCCACTCCGTACAGTCCAGTTGCAGCGCTTACTGCGCCCGCCACTTACTCTGGGTTCTTCAGGCAACCGTAAAACCCAGCCATCGTGCCTCCGAGGGAGCCGGCGGCCGGTTACGCGCCCTGCCCGCTGGGGTGCATAGGGGCCAGCGCTGTGCGCCTGCCCTTGGGGGCTGCCACGTGGGGGCAGCTCTGCACGCCAAGCTCCCACACGCACGCAGCCCCAAACCGGCCGGCCGATGCAATCACCAGCCAGATAAAGTTTCTTCTCGGAGGCCTCTGTCTTCTGAACTAGGTCCAAAAAGGGCTGAGCTTGTTCCTTACTTGGTTAGGAACTGTTAACTCTCCCTTTTTCCTCTGCTTCCAGCTTCCCGTGACCACAGCATCCTTAGTGCAAAATACCAGATGCTCTTTCTTAGCCTCCCTGGGTCCCTGCAGGACTGACGAGTGTGAGGGAAAGCTTGGAGGGGAAGCCCTGAGGAGTCAGAGACTTTGATCCGGGCGGGGAAGGACACTGTAAAGAAATCGCTTTCTGGCATTTTAGATCCTGCAGGCTGAGGGGAGGGAGGAACAAAATGAGGAAGACAGAGGTGAAGCCCCAAAGGGACTTTAAATAACAAGGCTGGAAGCATTCCCACCTCAACCTGAGCACTATTTTTGACACGATTGTTCTTTAATCCTAAAGAAAACGATTTATTCCCCAAGCAAGTCTGGCCATAAACAAAAAAAGCAAGTATATCTTTAAAGTTGTGCCATCTCAAGGGATGCCTGTGAGAAGAAAGCCCCTACCAAAGATTGTGTATACACAGTGGATCCCAGTTATAATGGGGACTCACCTTACGTGGATTCAGAGATATTGCTGATCAGATGGTGTCTGCAGAAAACCAAAAGAACTGGAGAGAGCATCAAAGTGTGACCTGATGCTGGCCGCCTGGAAGGTCCAGTAGGGCATCCTTCCCAATCCCAGTTCGATAAAGGGGTGCCCCTCCCCTGGTATCTGAGACTCAGAGATATGCAATATTTTCATTTTTGAAGTGTCTAGTGAAAGTGTGAAAAACAGAGCAAACACAGATGAAGGCTTTTGGGGTTTTTTTTAATTACTGAGAGAAATTGAACATGTTAAAAGGTCAAGATTTCTCCTGTGCAGTTCAGGGAGGTCATTAAGCACCACAGGGCTGGGCTTAATCTGACAGCCTTTCTAAATCCGGCTTCTGAGAATAAAAAGAAGGAAGAAAGCCAGGTCAGAGCCCCTCGGGGGATTTGGCCCATCCGTTACAGAGGGCCTGCTTTCTCCTTCAGTCTGCAGTAGGCAACACCCTGCTTTTGGAGTTTCATTGGGTGAGTAGACTCGGGCCTCTGGAGCAAGGCAGTGCATGGAACCATCTCTTCTTAACCTGGGGCGGGGGGAACCTAACTGACCAAGGACTAGATTTATAGTGTGGATGCTGAATCCTGACCTGTGGCTAAAATTTCTAGCTAGAATTCCTTTTTAGCTAGAATATAGTCAGTTCTCTATTATTCATATGTGGCTTGCCCACTCAGCAGAATTTCTGCTATTGTGTTTTAATCAAAGAACTACTTCTGGGGTAGCTACCCAAGTTGTGCTGTCAGTGGGTGGTTGGGAAAGACCAGTTTTAATATTGGCCAGAGAAGAAACGAATTCAGAAGGCAAATCTGTGTCCTTCCTCTCCCACCCAAATGGAACACACTCTGAAAACCATGCAATTTAGTATTTTGGATTATACATGCTTTGTGATTATTTGGCCAACTCCTTTCTTCCTTTGCTATGAATAATTAGGAGTAGAGGGTCCACGGAAAATCCCTCCTGTAATTCCCAGATGGCACTGATGGCTCCTTCTGCTGAACTCTCACAGAACTCGCTGTTAGCGCTCTGGAGTCAGAACTGGGTTTACATTCTGACTCTGCCTAAGTTTCTGCAGTGTGATAACCGCACTGGCATTTGGTGGGAAGATGTCTTTTTTCTTAGGAAATACATGCTGAAGTATTTAGAGGTGAAGTGTTATGATGTCTGCAATTTATGCTCAAATAGTTCAGGAAAAAATGTGGAGGAGTGCGTGTCTGTATAGAGACAGAGACAGAGAGAGGGAATGAGAAAGCAGAATGTGGTCAAATGTTAACAGTTGGGGAATCTAGGTGAAGCATGTGAGTCTTCATTGTACTATTCTTTCAACTTTCCTGAGCTTTGAAGTGTTTTCAAGATTAAAAGTTGGGGCTAAAATCTTAGCCCTGCCTGCCCTTATCAAATGTGTAGCATGAAATTATTTCCTCTTTGCAAATCTGAGTTCTCTCAACTCTAAAATGGAACTATTAATTGAACTTACCCCATAGGGTCATTCAGAGGATTAAAACGAGCTAACAAATGTCATGCCCTTAGCCTGGTGCCTGTTCCTTAAGAAGGTCTCAGTAACTGAGCAGAATTGCTATTATCGTACCATTGTTGCTTAACATTTGGTTGTATGCTGGGTATTTTGTTTGTTTGTTTATTTGTTCTTAAGCTGTTTCAAGTGCCTATATCCTATCTCCTAAACTTCGATTTTAGGCCTTCAGAGGGCAACATGCGTTTGTTACATTTTTTCCTTGTATCTACCATAGTAGCTGGCACAACACTTTGTGAATCATAGGTAGTGGACAGAATGCCTTGTTGAGTTGACTTTGAGGTTACTGTCCTGTGGGGTTTGGAGTGGGTCATAACATTGACTTGAAAATGGTCACATGCCCAAAAGCCAGTCATTACTGATGACAGACCAGTAGAAGAGGATGTTAGCATTGCACGGTGAGAGCTGGGTGAGAAGGTAGGACTACGAAAACAACTATTGGGGGAATAGATTTTTTTTTAATTCTTAAAATTGGAGGTAGATACCTTGATGTACAGCCAGACTTTTGGGAAACGTGTCACCTTTTGTAAATGCCAGGAGGGCAAACATTCCATTACTCGGCTTTCAGGAGGGGGATGACCTCTACTAAGCAAGGTGGGCGCATCCTTAGGATGCCAGGCCAATCAGGCAGGTTTCCAAAGGTAGCAGGGCACAACTGCTTCATCCCAGCAAAGTAGGGTGCAAACACTGCAAGTGACTCCCCCAGTTCTTGGATCAACGCCTCCATTGCTTTTGGAGGGAATCTGATCTTCCTGGCTCTAACCAGTGATTCCAGTGAGTCTAAAGCCTGCAGGAGTAAATTCAGCTGAAACCTTCAGGACTACCTTTAAAACCATGCCAAGACTTTTAAACATCTGGCTCTTGAAAAAAAATCTGTAATCACTAGAGCCTGAAATGGAGAATGGTGAGACTCACTTCTGAGCAGATGCAAACGATTCTAGAAGGTTCCTCTCAGTCCCTGTGTCTCCTCCTTTCCTTTTGGTTGCTGTAGCCCTCCTTCCTCTTTCCCTCTCCCCTCAGTCTACCTCCTGAGGCTCACTGAATGAGTTCCTACTAAAGGCTGGCAAAGAAATGGTGGGTTTAGGAGTTAGGAATGAGAAAGACAAAGCAGTTTTAGTGTCTGAATCCATGTGACCCTGCTGATCACAGCATCCCAGATGGAGTGACATCTCAGGATGCCCAGGAGGATGAGCTAGAGGGCTGAGCTGAGTTATGGCTTCTGTGGAGCCACTCATCCAGATCTCTCAGAGGTCCTTCAGAAGATCTGCCCTCACAATGCCCAAGGGAATCTAGGGGCCAGTGAGATTGGGGAATTAAAGACCAACAGAGCCAGGGCTATCTCTAAGGGAGCTGGACTGAGGAAAACTACACTTGGTGGGGCAGGGACCTTCCCCAACTCCCAACATTTTAAAACAGGCCAAGTCTGATGCAAACTCACATTCAGGGCAGAGGAGGTGGGAAGGGGGAGGGGAAAACCAATAAGATACTATGGTGGGGTGGGGGAGGGGAGGATGCCTCTCTGGGATGGCAGGGCTGAAAGGGAGGATGCTGATAAAGGCATGGGCTAAGGGTAGTCCCCAGTCCTGACTTCAGATCCTCTTCCCTCTTTCCCTCCCCGCTCCTCCTCCATCAGGCAGTCTTCAGAGTCATTGAGCATCTCCTTCTTCCTTGACACCTTGGACTGGGGAGGGGACAACCGGGAAAGTCACCATCACTTGCCACACTCCAGGCTTGTTCTTGTGGTGGAGGAGAGCAACCAGATTGGGAGGAAATCTGTATTATATAGAATGTTTAGGATGTAGTTTTATTACTTTCAGGCTCTGTATCCAATAACACAAACTTGGCTCCAGGTGTGGTCCTAGGGGACCTGCCTGACTGAGCACAGATGAGAAGGGTTTGTAAATAGACACTGTGAAATATTTCTAAACACACACCCATCCATCTGCCTGCCTGCTTGATTTGCCCTGCGTTTTAGATTTTCCCTTTCCTAAGTGGAAACTGGAGCTCCAATGGGGCCAGTGATGTTGGGAGCGAAGGTACAAGGATGTGGAAGGTCTTTGCCAGTTTCTTGCTGGCTGCCTTCGTTTCCTTTCTCCTGGCTATGTGAAAACTCCAGAATGATTCCCTCCACTCCCCCTGGCTCCCTGGCCCTCAAGAGCCTGAGGATGGAGCGGTGCTCAGGAAGGAGAAGGAATCCAATTTGCTTTTTCCTTGCTTCCTTCATGGCCCAAATAATGATATCCAACCTGAAAACCACCAGGAAAGAGGAAGCACACACATTTCTCACTCCCATTTCACTCAGCCCAGAGCTTGGAGGTGTGAGGCAGCTTGGGTCCCACAGCTGCCACCTCCGGGGTCAGAAACCCTGCCAAGCTTCACTCCCCCTACAAGGAGCCCTGCCCAAAGCCCACACACCCCCCTCCGCCCAACCATCAGCCCAGGGAGCAAGGGCCCGGCCAGGGATCCTTCCCCCCCGCTAGAGGGGGGAGAGTTGCTCCGCATAGAACATGGGATTTTTACCACCTAGCCAGGCAGAGAACTATTCTGGCTTCCTTGCCCAGGCAGCTAAGAAGGAAGCACTCCTCCCCACCCCGGGCCCCAGGTCTGGAATCAGTGGTTCACACTGGCCTACCCAAACAGCCTCCTGCTGTCATTTTATTTCCTTCATTACTTAACATCCTGGAGAAGGATTTCCTCATCCTTCCTCCGAGGCCACTGGCATCCTGAGTTGAATGACTGGTCAGTGGGACAAGTAAAGGCACATAGCCAGGGCAGCCAGCCTCCAAGAACTCCCAAGAAAGAAAGAAAAAAAGGTTGAAAAATTCTAATGGCACACGAAGGTATAAGATGATGAAACTCGAAAGCCCCTCTCTACCCTTCATCCCCAGCAATCCATACCCTACTTCTTGGGTTCCTTCCAGGAAGCAAAAGAGTTGTATGCATATATATTTTTTGGTTCTTTTTATTTACAGAAACAAAGTCCAAACAAACAAAAATGAATCCTGCTCTACACTGCTTTTTCATTTGCTTTTTTTCCACCTAATAAGCAATCTTGGCAATCTCTCCCTCCTGTGCCAAGGAGGTGCCCCTCATTCTTTGATAACTGCACACCAACAAACTCTCAAGTAATTTGGGGGAATGAAAATTTGAAAACTGCTACCCTGGCCTCTCTCTCATACTCACCCCCCAAAGACTCTGTCCTGTTTCCTCAGCACCTCAGAGCCTTGTGGTGTGCCAAGTGACAATAATCATGCCAACAAACACATTACTTGTCTCAAGCCACAAAGAGCACAGCCTTGCTAAGAGAGGGTCCCAAACAGTGGTATTAATGGTGGTGGTGGTGGGAGGGTTAGGTATCATGGCAGGTCCAGTGCTGAAGCTATTTGAGTTGAGGTGGAGTGTGGAAAAGATATTGATTTTCAGGCCACCTCCTATACGCCACCCGCTTGACTGCTGAATTTCACCGCTCTGGTGAATTACCATCAGCCTCAAGAAGTCTTAGCTTTTACACATCAGTGCTGACCCAAACAAGGGCCCAGGAGAAGGGGATAAACATAGGAACAGAAAGGGCTTCACTTTTTTAATTAAAACTTTTTTCTTTTGAGCTAGGTTTACATGCAGTTGTAAGAAGTAATACAGAGAGATCCCATGTACCCATTACCCAGTTTCTCCCAGTGGTAGCATCTTGCAAAACTATAGTATAATGTCACAACCAGGGTACTGATGTTAATACAGTCAAAAAACAGAACATCTTCATCACTACAAGGATCCTTCCTGTTGCCCTTTTACAGCTACATCTACTTCCCTCTTACCCCAAACCCCACCTGAACCCCTGGCAACCACTAATCTGGTCTCCATTTCTATAATTTTGTCATTGCAAGAATGTTATATAAATAAAATCATATGGAGTTGTACAACCACTGTGGAAAACAGTTTGGAGGTTCCTCAAAAAATTAAAAATAGAACTACCATATGATCCAGCAATCCCATTCTGCGTAGACGTTCAAAGGAAATGAGATGAAAGAAAATCACTATCTCAAAGAGATATCTGCACCCTCATGCACATTATTCGCAATAGCCAAGACATGGAAACAACCTAAGTGTCCACCAATACATGACTAGATAGAGAAAATGTCACACACTCACAGAGTAATATTATTAAGCCATTAAAAAAAGAGAAGGAAATCCTGCCATTTGCAACAACATGGGTGGACCTTGAGGGCATTATGCTAAGTGAAATAAGCCAGACAGGGAAAGACAACTATTGTATGATCTCACTTATATATGGAATCTAAAAAAGTTGAACTCATGGAAATAGAGAGTAGAATGCTGGCTGCCAGAGGCTAGGAAGTGGGAGAAATGGGGAGATGTTGGTCAAAGGGTACAAATGTCCAGTTATAAGATGAATAAGTTCTGGGGCTCTAAGGTACAGCATGGTGACTATAGTTAACAGTACTGTATTATATACTTGAAAGTTGGTGAGAGAGTAAATCTTAAATGTTCTCACCAAAAGAAAAGTAGTTATGTGAGGTGATGGAGGTGTTCACTGTCTTTACTGTGGTAATCATTTCACAATATACACATGTGTCAAATCATCACATCGTACATCTTAAACTTACACAATGTTGTATGCCAGTTATATCTAATAAAGCTGAAAATATCATGCAATAGGGCTTCTGATTTCTGGTTGTGCAAGTAAGGAGCTTAGATGTCACCACTCTGTTCTAACAACAAGTAAAAAGCTGAACAAACTAAAATATCAACAACTCTTCAGATCCATAAGAAAGGAGAACTCAGGGCAAATATTTGCCCTCCCAGATTGGAGAGACAGACAAGCAAATACAGGGAGTCGTGGCTTCCCAAAGCCAGGATTCACAGGCAGAAACTGCTGCAGGAACCAGTGCCCAGGTAGGAAAACCTGAACAAATTACTGGAGGCTCCTATGGACAACTCTGAAAGTTAAAAACCAGCCAGGCTAACTAAGAAAAAAAGAGAGAGGTCACAAATGGCTAATATCAGAAACTCCTGAAAGATAACATAGGCGAGAACCTAGATGACCATGGGTATGACAATGACTTTTTAGATACAAAATCAAAGGTACAATCCATGAAAGAAGTAACTGATAAGCTGGACTTCATTAAAATTAAAATTAAAATTTTGAGTTGGGGAGCAACAAATAAGCAGAGAACATAATTTTTAGGGTGGTGAAAATACTCTATATGATAGTGTAATGTTGGATACATGTCATTATATATTTGTCCAAACCCATAGAATGTACAACACCCAGAGTGAACCCTAGTGTAAACTGTGGTCTTTGGATGATAATGATGTGTCAATGTAGGATCATCAATTGCAACACATGTACCACTCTGGTGAGGGTATTAATAATGAGGTGATGCATGTGTAGCAGCAGGGGGTTTATGGGAAATCTCTGTATCTTCCTTTTAATTTTGCTGTGAACCTAAAACTGCTCTTAGAAAGAGGAAGTCTATACCAAAAATAAATAAACTAAATAATAAATTAAAATAAATGGGAAAAAAGTCACGGTGGGGTGTGTCATGGGGGAATTAGAACAACTGATTTACTGCAAACGCTCTGAATGGAGGGCTCCAACTGAAAAATGTCTTGGAGGCTCCTTTATGCCCACTCCATTTACTTTTGGGGACACTCACTCTTGAGTGCCCTCCTCCAATCCTTGGCCTGGTCTTATTAGACTGAGCATAGCCCCAGGAGCCCAGATATTGCCCCCACTCCCCTCCACCAGACTTTCAATCTGAACTCTCTTCTCCCTTACACAGCAAACTACTTGGTGATGCGTGACAGTGACAGGCACATATGTGTCAATCAAAATCAATAAAATAATGAAAATTCTATTAGGGGTTGGTATTAAAAATCTCCAGAATCACAGTACCTTAAACCCATGGGAAAAGACATATTTTTAAGGACCTGAGGAAATCTTTTCTTTCTTTTTAATTCTGATAATGGACATTTTAGGCACTGCAATAGATTGTTCAGTTAGGGCAATTTTTTTCACTCCTTTATATTGAAAGGCTGGAAATACAAACAGAATAGCCAGACCATAGATAACAATAGAACTCGGACCCACACCTCTACAGCAAGCAGCAGGGAAGGCAGACCACAAGCTCTCCGTAATAGGCCCAGGTTCCCTATTTTTGCCACTATCCCATCCCCCACCCTCTTACCCCTTCCAACTCAGGAATAGCCCGAGAAAACCAAATAGGCCCCACAAACCAATCACATAGGATGCCCTGCTTCTAATTAGCCCACCTCCAGCTTCCCCATGACAGCAGCCTCCTATCAGGGTCAAAAGCCGTCCCTTTTTTTCACTGTAAAGCTTTCCCACTCCCCAGCCTGCCTCTGAGT
The DNA here is from genome assembly GCF_009834535.1 of Camelus ferus. Lineage (NCBI taxonomy): Eukaryota > Metazoa > Chordata > Mammalia > Artiodactyla > Camelidae > Camelus > Camelus ferus. Next base: position 93,877,880 of record NC_045732.1, on the reverse strand, counting down.
CTGCCAAAGCCACATGATGCTGGCTGATTCCCTTGTGTAGTGAGCTCTGAATCGATAACGTCTCCTGGTTCTCCTTTGGGTGGTCTTTGTTTATTTCCACAATGTCATACCATATAGCTGGCTGCCTGCTTCAGCCTGCTACCTGCCATTGGCCAGGGCGGCCCAGAATGTCTATACTGGCACACTTGCACTGCCACGACCACATCATGATACAGCACTTTCATGATTAAGTCGCCTCCCCCACACCCAGAGCCTTTTGGCAGCTTGGTGGAGTGATAAAAGATATTGATCTTGAAGCCAGATACTCAAGCATTTATTAGCCGTGTGACCTCAGGCGTGTTACTTACCCTCCCTGGGCCTCAGTTTCCACATCTCTCAGATGGAGGCAATAATGTCCTCTGGACCTCTTTCACAGAGTTGTTGAGTCTCTGGAGAGAGACAGTGTTGATCTACAGAGGTCTATACGTGCTTGGGTCTCTGACCCTCAGAGCAATGGTCCTAACCAAGCGCCCACTACTGACCAGTGGGCTGAAAAGGAAACACTTAATGACCTTCAAAGCTTTCATGTGGGAACCATGGGTCAGGCTCTGGCTCGGGTCCCAGAGAGGTTAGTACACCCAGCTTTTCCTGCCCATTTGGCCCACGAGCTGGGGAAGGAATCAACTGCTTTGATGAATATGCAAAATGATTCCTTGAGGAATGAATGAAGAGATTCGAAGATCTTTGTTTTATTTCTGATTTGGTCACCAACTGGAGCTGTTGGTAAGGCACTTAAGCTTTCTGAGTCTCAGTTTTCTCACCTGTAAAGTTGTAACAATAACGCTCACCCTTCCTTGCTGACTGGTCATCATAAAGATCTGATGGAATAACGTGCGCAAAACTGTTTAATTTGTAAGAAGTGCTATGGAGATGCAAGGAACTATTCTTAGGGGATACACATTTACATTTGGAGTCCTGGTGGAGAGAGGCCAATGAGAAGAGCACATCTTTTCATGTTCTTCATATCTTGTGGCTGGGCTTCAAAGCCCACAGCCTGCACACGGGCTCTGTCCCTGGCAAAGGCCTCTCCCTGACTCCTCATGATCCTAGTGTGCCCCAGAAGTGGCTTGTCCATGTCAATGAACCCTCACTATTCTCTGAATATGGCCCAGAAATGCAAACCATTTCTTGTCTCTTTATAGCACTTAACAGTTTGCAGGCCTTCCTCACACCTTGGCTCCTCACAAGAGCAGAGTAAGGGAAGGAGGGAGCCTGGTGAAATGGGTGACTGCATGGGTTTGAAGGCCGGGCTGTTTGGTAGCATCTTAGCTCTGGCACCTACTGGCCTTAGGCAAGTCACATGCTTTCCATAACCCAGTTTCCTCATTTATAAAATAAAGATGAAGAATATGAAAATGAATATGTACATATTCTTATATGACTGAAGAATTGTGCTGTACACCAGAAATTGACACATTATAAACTGACTGTAACTTGATAAAAAATAAATAAATATAAAATAAAGATGAAAATAAAATAGTACCTGCTTCACAATATTGTTGGGAGGATTAAATGAGTTACTATATGTAAATAGAACAGTGCCTGGCACTTAGTAAGTGCTCGATAAGTGTTTGTTATCATTATTATTGGGCAGAGCAGGATGTGTTATCCCTATTTTAGTCAATTGTAGAACTGGGACCAGGACTGGGACCCTTGTTCTAAGAAAAGTCATTGTATAAAGATGAATGCACCCATCGAATGGGAGAAAATATTTGCAAACCATATACCTGACAAAGAATTAATATCCAGAATATATAAAGAACTCCTAAAACTCAACAATCCAATTTAAAAATGGGCAAAAGACTTGAATAGACATTTCTCAAAGAAGATATACGAATGGCCAATAAGCACATAAATAGATGCTCAACATCACTAACCTTTGGAAAATGCAAGTCAAAACCACAGTGAGATACCACGTCACACCCATTAGGATGATTGCTATCAAAAAACCAAAAAGTAACAAGCTTTGGTGAGGATGTGGAGAAATTGAAATCCTTGTGCACTGTTGATGGGAATGTGAAATGTGCAGCCACTATGGAAAGCCATATGGTGGCATCTCAAAAAATGAAAAATAGAATTATGTGATCCAGCATAAGATTTGTACACCCATGTTCATAGCAGCATTATTTGCAATAACCAAAAGGTGGAAACAACCCAAATGGCTGTAAACAGATGAATGGATAAACAAAACGTAGTATATACATTTGATAGCATATTATTCAGCCTTAAAAAAGAAGGAAATTCTGACATGTGCTACAATGTGGATGAACCTTAAAGGCATTATGCTGAGTGAAAGAAGCCAGTCACAAAAAGACAAACGCTGTATAATTCCACTTATATGAAGCACCTAGAGCAGTCAAACTTATAGAGACAGAAATTAGAATGGTGGTTATCAGGGGCTCAGGGAGGGGTGAATGGGGAGTTAGTGTTTAATAGGTACCGAGTTTTAGCTTTGCAATATGAAAGTCCTGTTGATGATGGTGGTGATAGTATAGCCCAATAATGTGAATGTATTTAACGCCACTGAAGTGTACACTTAAAAATGGTTAAGACAGTAAACCTTATGTTGTGGGCATTTTATCACAAATTTAAAAATTAAATGAATGGAGGGTGGCTCAGGGAGAGATTGAGACCTGGGTCAGATTATAAAAGGAAACAATTGGACAAGTCCTGTTAAAGGAACAGAGCCAGACTCACAATTCCCAGCCTTCTGTAGTTCTCATCATCTTGTCAGGCTCTTCCTGATTTCTGCTCCATTTCAGGAGGACTTTTCCCCTTGGAACTCAAGAAAATAGGAAATGTGATTTATTTACATGTTAGTGCACCCATGTATGTTCAAAGAAAGTAAACAACCCTTTCTTTTCTTTCCTAAGTAGTCAATTTCCCCTCCAATAGGCTGACATTTTCAAAAAAGAACTTAACCAAGAACTTCCTGCAGCCCTTAAGATAAAGATCAAACTGCTTAGCAAGTCCTTCAAGGCCCCACATGGGCTTGGCCCTGGAGGCCTGCTGCCTTTGCAACCTCAGCTCCCACCATGCATTCCCTTAATCCTCTTTCTGCTCCGCCACACTGGCTTTCTTACAGGCCCACCACAAGGCCTTTGCATATACTTTCCCCTCTGCCTGAAATACCCTTCCCTCCATGCTTTGTCTAGTTAGTCTATTCATCCGTCAGGTCTCAGAAAAATCTTCACTGCCTCAAAGAAGCCTTCCCGGGTCTCCTGACAAATCAGAACCCCTCCCCCATTATGTGCTCTCACAGCAGATATTTCTCCTTTCTAGGACTTTTCACAAGTGTATTTTAGCATTCATTTCTGTGATTCTGTGATTGATGTCTAGCTTGCCAACTTGGCTATAAGTTCCATGAAGCCCAGGACCATATGTAGTTTTGCTCATCACTGAAGTCAGCAAAGTGTCTGGCCATAGTAGAGAGCTTAACAAATATTTGCTGAATGAACAAGAGAACACAATGAAATATTTACAAAAAAATTAAATAGTATACAGTCAAGTTTCCAAAGTAAAGATGTCTGATCTGAAGGATCCCAAATAAGAGTAGTGGAGTATTTCCCTAGGTCTTGAAGCTCCTCAAAATCCTTTCTCTTAAGATGACTACATTCTGATTAGGTGGAACGGACTCACAGAAACTGAATTGGCTTCCCTCCCTCCATATCCCCACTTGTCACCCCCTTGAACCCATGGCCCTTGGCTGTCACCTCCCCACACATCAGGGGTGCGTTCTACTGATGCCATCCAGAGTGAGGCCAGCCCTTAGTCCAGTAAGTATAATTCAGGATCCAGAATCAGGGTAACTAATGTGAGAGGAGAGCATTTCCTTTGAGCCCCAACTTGGAGCCGAGAAGCTGAAGGCTGAAGGCCATGGCAAACTCCTTATAGACTTGTAATGCAGAAAGGTCAGGGTGAGGGGCAAAGCCTGGGGCTGGGGAGGAGGGAGGGAAGCACCCAGAATACTCCCTCTGGAGGTGAGGAATAACATATCTTCAGCTATCCACCCAGCCTCTAACTAGAGGCAGGTGGGAACTGCTGGCAGATTCCAGAAGGCAGTCAGGAAGAGATTTTTCCTCCATAACTTGGCATCTCTGTTCATCCGCAAAGATAAATACAGACCCGGCAGAGAGGGTTGCTTTCTGATTTATGAGGACTCCATGGCAAGGTAGTCTGGGAGCCAAGTGAGTTGGGATTCCAACCCCCACGTCTTAACATCTGCGGGGCAACATTTTTGTGGGAGGAGATGGGAAGTTGATTAAATTTTGACACCATGTAAAAAAACTGGTATTTCCTGACCAAACACCAGGGCAGCCAGAAGTTTATAAGTGAAGACTCCATGGTTTCTTTGCTTGATAATATGTAAGTTGTTGCTGGAAAAGAAAAGAAGCTTTCGTTTCTTATTGGAAATATTCTGTGCTGGGTAAACAAGCTGTAAGCCTGTTCCACTGACCATACCACTGATTGTATGGTGTTGGCCTGGGTGGGCCAGTGAAAGGTACAACCAGCCTGGACTGCAGAAGCACATAGCAAGAGTATGCCACACACCATCCCCAGAGTTGAGGGAAGCCTGTGGAGTAAGTGGAAATCAAAGCAAGACTTCCTGGACTTTGCTGAAGTGGATTCTGAACAAGATGGCTTTGTGGTTGCTCCTGGTCTGATTCTTCCCAGCAGGTGACCACCAAGCACCTCTAGGAGTTTGCTCATGCTGGTCTTCCATCTCCCTCGCCCCAGAGAGAGCACATTGGCTGGGTCGTCGGGAATCCTCACCCACACAGGTCCTCACTCCTCTCTTGCTATGTTTCTTCATCCAGGAAATGAGATCTTTGGGCCAGAATCTAGTAACCGGATGTTATCTCTGGTCCTGCCAAGCTCTGATGACTTCTGAATTCTCCTAATAGGAACCTCAAATGCCTTGCTCTATCTGTCCTTCTTTCCCTTCTAGGTGCAGAAATAGCTAGCACTCATCTCCTCCGGGAAGTCTTGCCTTATTCTGAATTCCACCCGATCCTAGCCCCAGACTGCATAATCTCATTCAAGTCATCTCTCTCATGGGTGTCTTTTGGTAAGTAGGTTCTTGTGTACAGGAGCTGTGCTTTCTAGTTCTTTTGTCTCACACCCCCGCCCCTCAATATGTCGTATAGTTCTCCTTTCAAAACTGGTACGCATGTAGGACTGAAACATTATGCTGTGCATCAGAGATTTACACATTGTAACTGACTATAACTTTTTTAATGTATTTTGTAGTTACAAACTGATAAGGCCTGGGATATATGGAATATACCTTTGTCCTTTGAACTGGAATAAACCTGACCAGAATAAGAGGTTAAAAAAAAAACTGGTATGCAATCCAGGCTGTTGATTGACTAGCTGACTAATGAGGCAATTATGTACTGAAGATGAAAGAAAACTAGAAGACTTTCTGAAAGAAAAGCAACAGCAATCATGGTTAAACAGCCTTCCAAAGCAGGCCGAGTATGGTTAAGAATAAGGATTCTGGAGTCAGATGTGGGTAGATGAGGGTTTGAAACCCAGCTCTATTGAGTACTAACTGTGGGTTTGTGAGCAAGTCATGCATATTCACTGTGCCTCAGTTTTTTTCATCTATTAAAAGAAGCATATTAATAGTACTACCTTGGGACTGTTACAAGTTTCTGTGAGGTCATGCATGAAAAGTCTTCAGCACAGTTTCTACCATGTGCGAAATGTTCCAAAAGCTGTAAGCTCTTTGGTGATGGTGGTGGTGGTGATGATGATGACAATGATGATGTCAACCCATCCCAGGAGGCCTGGCCTCAAGGCAGAATGTCTATGGACACTTGACACACCATTACTTCCTTCCCATTCCTAAAAAGGTATGAGTGACTTCTGGAATCTTGAACAAATTTGCCTGGTTACCTTCTGGAATATCCACACTTGACTGCAAGGTGTCAAGAAGTGATGATCTGAGATCTTCTTCTAATTGCCCTCATGATTTAGGGAAATGTCTGTATAAATAATGGGAATTCAAGAGTGGATATGTGGTGGGTTATGACTGGTGGATATGGGCATATTGGGAAGGAGAGAGTATAGAACCTTAGACGTCATGTAAATCTATTCTTAGAAGCACATTAAAAGTAAAAGGGAATACATAAGGAGGAAATTCACATCAGATTCAGAAATTCTCCCTTAGAAACATGTCTCAGCTGAGCCTCTCTCTTGCTATCCAGTGGCCTACTGGACATCTCCATCTGGATGGTCCATGGATACTTCAAACTCAGCTTGTCCAAAACTGGACTCATTTTCCCTCCATAATCCACAATCCCCTAAGCCTTTCTCTCCCACCCAACGATCCAAATCACAAACTGGGAAGTCAGCCTCAGCTCTACCTTCTCCTTCAGCACCCTACCTCACCCTCTCCACTGTACTGCCCCAACTCATCAACTCTCTGTGAACCAGAAAAATATTCTGCTCAATAGTTCTTTTGCTATGACTCAACTCATTCTATCCCCACCATTTACAAAACCACCAGAGGGAACATTCTAAAACTCAACTCTGTCCAAGTCAATTCCTGTTTACAGATCACATTTCTGTCTTCCCAGGGTCTTCAGGGTGAAGTGGGAACCCTTGGGGAGGCACAAGCAATGGCCCCAGCTAAACTGTGCTCAACACTCCCTCTTCCCCTGGAGGCCTCAGACAATTTACATCAACTAGAGGAGGGACAGATTATAAGCCTACAAGCTGCCCTAATTCATTGTTGGTATGCCAGACTATTTTACATTTCTCTACCACCTCTACCCCATAGTGCTCCCCTCTTGCTCCCCCAACCTGGTGAATCTTACCTACCACCTTTATGAGGTCTTCCCTGTCCCCTCTCCCTGACTACAGCCTCTCTGCTCACTAGTGTCCATATAAGGCCTTGGACACAACCATCACATTGTAATTGTCTGCTCAAACTGAGACCTTTCCAGGGCAGGAACAATATTTTATTCATCTATGTATCTTAAGCACTCAACACAAAACCTAGCCAGGGAGATCAAAAGGTACAAATTTCCAGTTATAAAACAAGTAAGTCCTAAGGATGTGATGTACAGCATGGTGACTATAGTTAATGATCCTGTATCACAAATTTGAAAGTTGCTAAGAGAGTAGATCTTAAAAGTTTTCCTCACAAGAAAAAAAATTTGTAACTATATGTGTGGTGACAGATGTTAACTAGACTTATGGTGGTGATCATTGAGCAATATGTACAAGTACCAAATTATTATGTTGTACAGCTGAAACTAATCTGTTATATATCAATTATATATGTCCAAAAAAGACCTAGCCCAAAGTAAGCATTCAATAAAGGTTTATGGAATGAATTAATGGCCTCACTAAATCTTTATTCCCAGTAACAACAGGTCAGTGCTTAATGAAGGTTCCCTGACTTTGGGCAGGAAGAAGTTTTGAAAAATGTTGAGGGACTTGAGGTCTGGCCTTGAGTGGTACACAGTGTGACTTCTTATCCCCAGCTCAACTCCTCCATCTCCACCCCCAGATAAGAAGCACAAAGAAAACCAGAGAAGCAGTACCACATAACCTTGAGCCTTTGGTCACATAGTTTCTCCATGTTCTCCAAATCTCCCTTCTATCCTTAGAAGCTGAGTTTGGAACTTCTCCATGAAGAAAGACCATTCTCACCCCAACTCAGCAAGCGATTCTACCTCCTCTGAACTCCTAGAAAGGCTCTTTTCTTACGTAAATATGGCACCCATTATAAGGCACCTTGTTGGGTTAGTTAATTGGCTTTCCAGGGCATCTCAGAATGTCAGAACAGGAAAAACTCTGGGAGATCATCCAGTCTGTCTGCCTCAGTTGTGCCAAGGACCCTAAGGCTTGTGGAAAGAGGTGACTTGCCAGAGATTCCACATCTCCTGGGGAGTGTGATCAAATAGATTCCTGGACCCCATCCTAGAGCCATAAAATCAGAATAAGGCTCTGGGGGCTATCATTTGAGAAGCCTCAAACTACACTATGCTACATCTAGGTTACATCTCCTCTACTGCCTCGCCAAATCCTATTTGATGGGAGAGGCTCTCTTTCTTCCTAACCCTCCCCAAGTGCTGCTTTCTGTCTCATTTTCCAAGTCATCCCTGACCAAAATGATTTCAGGTTAGAAGATTCTATTTTCCAGGAGGACAAAGTGTCAATTACTTGGACCCCCTCAAACATTTTCTTTAACTCTCCTTTAGGAAAAAAAAAATCAACATTCCAAAACACACACACACACACACACACACACACACACACACACACATACACACACACAAACAGATGAATGATTACTTGGACATCTATTGGGGTCACAGTCTTACACTCTTTTGGTGTCTATCCTCAGCCTGGGCAGTGATCCCAGATAGCCAGGAAACTTAATCACCACACAAAGGCTCATAACAGTCACCAGGCTGAGCTCAGGAAGGCAGGAAGTAGGCCTCAGACACTTTGGTAATGCTTTCAGCAGGGAGGATGAAAAAATAAGCTTTCTGCTTGAGCCTCAGTTTCCCAAAAATTTCCATGAAGCCCCCTCCCCAAGCTTCTGACCACTCAAGGTTTCCCTCTGCTGAGAAGGCCAGAGATAGCTCAGGCTAGTGCCTCTCCGGTTCTGCTGACCCTGCAGCCAGAAACCTCTGGAAAGACAAGTGGCCTACATGCTTGCCAGCCATCAGAGAACAGAAATAGGGCCATCCCCAGCCTGGCCTCTCAGTTCCTTCCATTACCAAAAGTCCACCTCCCTATCCTTGGATCTTTGAGTAGAGTTAGACAGGCAGGAGCACTGGCTAAAGGAAAGAGCGTGGCCATGCTACCCAAAGCAATCTACAGATCTAATGCAATCCCTATCAAATTACCTAGGACATTTTTCACAGAACTAGAACAAATAATCCTAAAATTTATATGGAATCACAAAAGACCCAGTGTTGCCAAAGCAATACTGAAGAAAAAGAACGAAGTTGGAAGAATAACCCTCCCAGACTTCCCATAATACTACACAGCTACAGTAATCAAAACAACATGGTGGCACAAAAATAGACATATGGATCAATGGAACACAATAGAGAGCCCAGAAATAAACCCACAGACTTACGGTCGATTAATCTTCAACAAAGGAGGCAAGAATATACAATGGAAAAAAGACAGTCTTTTCAGCTAGCTGTGTTAGGAAAACTGGACAACTGCATGTATATCAATGAAGTTAGAACATTCCCTCACACCATAGACAAAAATAAATGGCTTAAAGATTTAAATATAAGACAAGACACTATAAACCTCCTAGAAGAAAACATAGGAAAACATTTTCCAACATAAATCTTAGCAATGTTCACCTAGGGCAGTCTACCCAGGCAATAGAAATAAAAGCAAAAATAAACAAATGGGACCTAATTATACTTATAAGCTTTTGCACAGCAAAGGAAACCATAAGGAAAACAAAATGACAACCTACAGAATGGTAGAAAATATTTGCAAATGATGTGACTGACAAAGGTTTAATTTCCAGAATATATAAGCAGCTCATACATCTTAATAACAAAAAAACAAACAGCCCAATCCAAAAATGGGCAGAAGGCCTAAACAAGCAATTATCCAATGAAGATTTATACAAATGGCCAATAGGCACATGAAAAGTGTTCAATATCCCTAGTTATCAGAAAAATGCAAATCGAAACTACAATGAGGTTATCACCTCACACCAGTCAGAATGGCCATCATTAGAAAGTCCACAAATGATAAAAGCTGGAGAGGGTGTAGAGAAAAGGGAACCCTCCTACACTGTTGGTGGAAATGTGGTTTGCTGTACCCCTTATGGAAAACAGTTTGGAGGTTCCTCAAAAAATCTAAAAATAGACTTACCATATGATCCAGCAATCCCACTCCTAGGCATATATCTGGAAGGAGCTGTAATTCAAAAAGATACATGCACCCCAATATTCACAGCAGCACCATATACAATAGCCAAGGCTTGGAAACAACCTAAATGTCCATCGACAGAAGACTGGATAAAGAAGCTGTGGTACATGTATACAATGGAATACTACTCAGCCATAAAAAAGAATAAAATAATGCCATCTGCAGCAACATGGATGGATCTGGAGATCATTCTAAGCGAAGTAAGCCAGAAAAAGAAAGAAAAATACCATATCACTTATATGTTAAATCTAAAAAATAAGAAAAAAGACACTAATGAACTTATCTACAGAACAGAAACAAATTCACAGGCATAGAAAACAAACTTATGGTTACTGGGGGGAAAGAGGGTGGGAAGGGATAAACTGGGAGTTCAAGATTTGCAAATATTAACTACTATATATAAAATAAATAAAAAACAAGTTTCTACTGTATAGCACAGGAAACTATATTCAATAGCTTGTAGTAACCTATAATGAAAAAGAATATGAAAACGAATACATGTATGTATATGTATGAATGAGACATTATGCTGTACACCAGAAATTGACACATTGTAACTGACTATACATCAATTAAATAAATAAATAAATAAATAAATAAATAAATAAATAAATAAATAAATAAATAAAATGAAAGGGGAAAAAAATAAAAAATAAAGTGAAGGGGAGTGGGGAGGAAGGAAATGTTGCTCCCTCCCTCACTAGTCATCCACTCATAGCATCCTGGACAGCAAGTGCTCTCTGGAGCCAATTACTACTCATTTGCATCCAAGCTTATCTGGTCACTTTTCTAGGGATGGAGGCGATCAGGCAAGCTCCCCTGAGCAAGAGACCTGGAGACAGGACAATTACCTGGAGTCCCCAAAAAGGTACGAGCTGTGTCCTGGTAGACCAGAGGGTCTGCAAGAGGAAGGCCACATTGGCTGTTAATTTCCAAGGGCTCACACAGAGCTAGAAACAAGAGATAAGATGTGAAAAGTCAGACACCAATTGGACACTAGCATGGATATAGGCTTAGAAAATAAGGATGGCAACAAAGTGAGAAAATCCAATTACCTTCAAAAGGGCTGAAGGTGGTGGTGGGGCTGAGGCCCAAGGTTCATGGGCAGATCATCCTGCATTAAAGCGTAGGGGACCTGGATGGAGGCTACAGTTTCCTGGTGTGGCCTAGACAGAGACTTGCCCTCATGGAGTTTGAAGCCTAGCAGGGCCTTTCCTTCACATAAAGAAGCCCAGGCCCAGCACTGGTGCCTCCCAGCCCTGGTCCCCAGAAACCACGATGGTTTTGAAGTTAGAAAAGGCCATTGGCGTTACGGTGTGCCCTCATGCATGAGAAAGATGTCAGCGTCACTGCTCCCCACTCCCCCATCAGCTGGACGTGAGTGTTGAGCTCTTTTCCTACAAGTGAGGGGGACCAACCCCGAGTCATACACATTCTCTCCTGGAGTCTTCGGTGTGGCTACAGAAACCTAGTCACCAAATCGGGCCAGCTTCACTATTGAGGGTTTCCCGACTGATGCACCACATTCCAAACAACTTGGCTAACAAGACCACCAACTGCAGGAAGGCGCCTAGGGAAAGAAGCTTCCAGTTTCACCCTGGCCATGCAGTCTGATAATACCATCTGAGCCCATCAGTTTTCTGAGTTTCCTTCTTGTCAGCTGAAGTCAGTGGAGCCTAGAGGAGCCATGAATCATATAAACTTTCTGATACTCTTATAATCTCGACAATTCTATGAGAAGGACAGTAAGCCCTTATGATCCTGGGGGAAGTAAGGGGAGCCTTTCCAAGGTCTGCCACTCTGGGAAATTTAGTAAGAAGAAGAAAAAGAACTACCATCCATTAGAGCGCCGTTCATGCAAGGCAGAGCCCACCTGTGCTTTACCTGTATCATCTAGCCTGATTCTTATAACACCCCTAGGGCAGAGGTGCTGTAAGTCAGCCCACTTCACAGAGAGGTCTCTTGACTTGCCTAGGGCCACACAGCCGACATGAGGTAGAGCCAAGATTCAGACCCAGGGCTGTGGGACTCCAAAGCTCATGCTCTTAGCCACCAAACCCATATTGCTCAAAACCGGAACTTGGTAAGCATGAACAGATTCTTAGGCCCCATCTCAGATCTGCTGACTTGGGATCCTAGCAGGTGGGCCTGGGAATCCACATGCTTAACACCATGCCAAGGGGTTCAGAGGCACCGGGAAGTTTTAGGACCCACTGGACACTATGCCACCTCCTGAGTTTGGGGTACAGTGTAGGCCAGAAGGCTGAAGCCTCCACCCCAGGCCTGCTCAGCCATCTTCCCAGCAAATCCCCCACCCAATCCTGGCCACTGAAAACCAGGGCTCTTTAGCTGGGCCAGGACAGCTTAGCCCCTTCCTCTAGACTGGGGGCCCCAAGCCTTTATGGGGTCACATGCCACTTTGAGATTTTTTGAAAGGTCTGGGTCTTCCCCCAACCTTGCCCCAAGACACATCCACACAGAGGCCCGCACTCCTCCAGTGGTCCCCTCACAAAATACTAACCTTTGCATAGTTTCAGGGAGGACATAGATCCTCTGAAGCCCCTTCATGAACACTGCCCCCCACCCGCCCACCCACCACAAGGACCCCACATTACAGAGACTTCCGATCTAGAAATCTGAACGCAGACTAACTCCTGTGGTTTTATTTTATTTTTAATACTTTCTGTGTTAGAGATACACACTGGAGTGTTACAGGTAAAATGACATATTTTCTGGGATTTGTTTTAAAATATGCCTACTTATATGAGGGTGAGGTGCATGGGCATGTCAGGATAGATACAAAAAATGGGCCATGAGTTGTTCATTGCCAAAGCTGGGGGATGGGTATGTGGGAATTCATTCTACCCTTCTCTCTACTTTTCTGTATGTCTAGAAATGGCCGTGATAAAAAGCCATTCAAAAATGAGGTTGAGTTGCATGGTATGTGAATTACATCTCAATAAAAGTGGGTTTTTTAAAAAACTAACCTATTGCTGTAGACCTGCCCGTCTGCCAATGGACACACTGTAGGCCAAGAAAGAACCCTTTACTTTCCTGCCTGCTGTTCTTTCAGGTCACAGCTACAGTTAGTCAAGAGCTCTTGGTCTTGCTAAGAGGCAAGAACTGTCCCCAGCAGGCTGCAGTGCCGGGGTAAGAAGTCTAGCGGCTATAAGCGAAGGGCCAGGACCACGAGCAGGAGGCCTGACTGCCTCTAGGAATAGGTATTACTCTGCTAATAAAGAGCATAGTGATGCTAATTATCACTTACATCCCATGTTCAGAGCCCTTTACAAAGATAAACTTCATAAATGAGGAGTTTGGGATTAACAGACACACACACTGTATATAAAATAGATAAATAACAAGGACCTACTGTATAGCACAGAGAACTATATTCAATTTTTTGTAATAACCTATAATGGAAAAGAATCCAAAAAGAAAAAAATTGATATGTATGTATATGTTTAACTGAATCACTTTGCTGTATAACTGAAATTAACATTGTAAATCAACTACACTTCAATAAAAAATAAAATTAAAAAAAGAGAAACTTAAATGTAGCAGACAACCCATGAACAAGCCTGCTTCCCTGCAATCTACAGCTTGCAATAAGAAAGAGGTTTCCTGAGTGGATTTTAAAAGGAATGTAGTTCTTACAGCTAACAATTGGTGATGAGGTTTGTCATCAAGAAAGACACCAGAATAATCACCAGAAGGCTCTCTGTACGGAAGACTATGGGGGTGGGGCTGAGGAGTGACACCACTGCCTATATGCAAACATCTGCAAACAGTGCCCTTCAGTTTTTTTGTGCCTATGAAGACTGAAGCTGCCCCCTCCCATGGGTCCCCCAAAATACTGTGGCCTTTGCTTGGAAGTGACTAAACTTACAGCAGTCTGCAGAGCTGGCCTAGCCACACCCTCATTGTTTCCAGCATGGGTCCCTCTGTCACTGTAACTTCTTTGTAAGATAGGGCTGACCATGGTCCCTCACTCAGAGTATTAACATAAAGTTTAAATGAGATTACAGACAGATCTCATTTTCTTGCGCTCTGCAGATACTGTGATTTGTACAAATTGAAGATCTGTGGCAACCCTGCATCGAGCAAGTCTATGAGCATCATTTTTCCAACAGCATTTGCTCACTGATGGTTAGCACTTTTTAGCAATAAAGGATTTTTCAGCTAAGGGGTGCACATTGGTTTTTAGACACTATGCTATTGCACACTGAATAGACTGCAGTAGAGCGTCAGCATAACTTTTACATGCACTGGGAAACCCAGGAATTTGTGTGAGTCGCTTTATTGCGATACTTACTTAATTGTGGTGGTCTCCAACTGAAGGAGAGATATCTTTGAGGCTTGCTTATATCTAGGTAAAGCCCTCCTTGGCACAGAGGCAGTACTCAGTACATGTTATTCTCATTAATGTTGTTTTCTTTGGATGGCTGCAATACAAATCAAGCCAGTCCCTAAGTTCCATGTGGACGTGCACTAGGCTGGAAGGCAAGTGACTGTGGTGTGATCCCCTCACCCCAGTCTTCGCCCAGAGCCAGCCATCCATCGGCCAGCACTTCAAGTGCAATGACTTAAACTCTGATGGAAGACATTGATTCAGTCCCTTGTGGTCAAGGGGCAATTATTCCCTCCCTCAAATTCTCCAAATGGAAGACTTACACTAGCTGTAAATGGAGAAGAGATGGTCTCCTCCTGAAACCTACTTCTCTATTCTCTTGCTTTAATTAGTTTTGTTTTTAGTAACTTAGATTATTTCTGTAAACAATTTTTCTATCCGGAACAGGATTAAGGCATCTTTAACCAGTCCACCCCTTTAAGGATGCCCTCTGAAGTCCAATCAGTCTGCATTACTGTAAACGGGGCCCTGTGATCTACTCTTAAACATACATCCTGCTCATTTTGATTTTTCTGTGAGTGGTACTTAATATGAATGCCAGCTTAACATACAAGACCAAAAGAATCTCCACAACTCCTAGGAAATAAGCAACACAGAGCATTTGCTTTTGCCTACATAGAATCTTGAGTGTCTCTTGGATGAATTTTTAAAACTAAAAACAAATCCTTCTTTAGTGGACATAACAAAAAACCATAAGGAGAGAGTAACCACCAAGCTCAGGACAAGTCCAGCTACACAGCAAACCAACCCAACTGCCAGAGTCACTGCCCTTAGTCACAGCCACATTCCTCTGGGACCCTGGAGACCACATCTGCAAAGAGCCACAGGCTTTTGGGGGCCTGGTGAATGGGGGGTCAACAGATAACAAATTGTGTGTGGCCCAGAGCCCAAAGAGCCTATTAATCTCTCTCCAACAATAGTCCGTCTGGGTGACACTGGCCTCGTTGTTCTCAGGGTCCCATTGTTCAGTCCAGGGCCCAGGGCTTCAGGGGCAGGCTCTGGCTGTCTTTGAGGATAAGGCTCAGTTGTGAGAAACCACAAATGGGAAATGGGGGCATGTGCATTCTAAGCCAGACTTACAGAGAGCATGACAGCGGGGCACTCAGCACCCCAGCCACCCAACCACTGCGGGAACGGAGCAGGGCTCTGCCTTTCCAGTGGTTCCCTGATGAACTACTTGGCCACCATCTTACTACTTGCCACACAGTCCATTGTCTCTGGATCCTTTTTTACATCCCTGCCTCTCTACCCTGAGCCTGAGGCCAGATGCCAAAGCAATAGCCACGCTGTGGGGCAGAACCAGGAACTCACATGTCAGCGAAGCAGCAGATTCCTCTGGGCCATCTGGATCCAGCTATAAATGTGGGGCTATAAGGGAAGGCACAGAGCTGGGCAAGAAACGCAGCAAATTCCATTTTTCCTTAGGCAGATGGCATTCGTATCCTTTGGAGATCACTGTGATAAATTTTAAACACAACAATTCGATCACAGTTGTGAAATGGACAGTGTGGAGAATATAGTCAATAATTAAGTAATATCTTTGTATCATGATAGAAGACAACTAGACTTCTCATGGTGATCATTTTGAAATGTACAGAAATACTGAATCACTATGTTGTGTACCAGAAACTAACAGAGTGTTGCAGGTCAATTATACTTTAAAAACAAACAAATAAACAAACTCATAGAAAAAGAGATCAGATTTGTGGCTACCAGAGGCAGGGGTGGGGGGACAGTGAACTGAATGAAGCTACTCAAAAGGTACAAACTTCTAGTTATAAGATAACTAAGTACTAGGGATGTAGTGTACAACATGATAAATATAATTAACACGGCTGTATGTTATATATGAAACATGTTAAAACAGTAAATTCTAAGGGTTCTCATCACAAGGAAAAATATTTTTTTCTATTTGTTTAGTTTTATATCTATATGAGATGGTGGATGGTCAGTAAACCTATCATGGCAGTCATCTCATGATCTATGTAAGTCACATCATTATGCTGTGCATCTTAAACTCATACAGTGCTGCATGTCAACTATATCTCAATAAAACCAGGGGGGAATCAAAATAATAAAAATAAAACTGCTCCTTTAAAAACACAACAATTCTAGATTAGCTTTGCTCTGATTCTCAAATCTTTATTGCTAACTGTAGTGCACACAGGGAGGTCACACTGGTTTTATTATGAGCATAAGTCAGGAATGCACTGAAAAGGCACAGATGTGCTGTCATAAAGTCTCAGACTGAAATATAAAAATATTTCATTTACTCTGGAGCTAGAGGTGAACCTCAGTGAATTAAAACTATCTTGACCAGTGACTTCAAATAACCAGCAATTTTCTCCTGGCTTGCCCCAGCCCCTTATGGGGAAGTTTTATTCACTGAGAAGGGAAAGATTTCAAAAACTAATTCCACAGGAAAGTTCCCCCAGAGAAGGGATTTTGTCTATTTTATATCCATAGTGCCTAGAATTGTGCTTGGAACACAATGACATCTGATGAATGAATGAACAGTGGCTGGGACGGAAAGGTTCCTGATGCTCAGTGAGTTACTCTTCAATGAACCAGAGTTTTTCTTAAACAAACCTTTATAAAAACTGAAATTTTTTATTTCTTCTTCCTGTCCACTAGTCACCCAAGAATGCGTCATGAGAACCTCTCACTTACTGACACGCCAAGTCCAGGGGAGTCTTTGTGTTTTGAGGTAGAAACTCAATACTGCAGGGCCTTGTGGACTCAGAGGAAGGAGAACTGGTTGAATCAGCTGAGCTCACACTTGGGACCAACCAGCCATGGCCACAGTCACTGGGCCTCCTGGAAGACCCACATCTGAATTCCTTGATGCCAGGTGCCACCTACAGGCTGCTGGGAGTCTGGCCAATTCACTCAGGAATCCTGGCCAAGGCTGCTGTGGTGCCTGCTCAGGCTTTCTGAAGCCTCAGCACCATTCAGTTGGATAACTAGGGTCTGGGCCATGTTTTAGGGCCTCCCACCTGCCCCTTTAATGCATCCTTCTCAATACCTCTTACCTCAGGCAACCAGGACCATTGGGATGACTTTAACCTGCACCCATGATGGTACCCGGCCCAGAAGCAGACCCACCATACTGAGGCGGGGCTATAAAACCTGAATTCCAGATCTCTTCCTCTCTCTCCTGCCTCTTTACCAAACAAAACCTTGCTGTGGAGACTTTTGCTTCTGGGAAGATGGAGCAGATGTACTTTTCCCCGATCCTCCCACTAAATACAAATAAGAATGCTAATCATTATATACTAAAAAAAGAAGAAGGAGGTGCTGCTAATGAAGACTCAAAGGTGGAGAGAAGAAGGCAGACCAGAGGCCTTAGGACAGAGGAGCAACAACGGTGGTGAGCTCCCTGGGTTTTCTTTTTGCCTCACATATCTCAGACTTTGGGCTAAAGAAGCCAACAACTGAGAAAGGACAAGAGACACAGTCCAAAAAAGCCCTGAGAAAAGCCTGGTGTCCCTAGCCAAAGGACCAGGAAAGGGAGAAGCCATAAGACAGATGCAAATTTTAAATAAATACTCTACTCCAGCCAGATACCACAGAAAACCTATGGCCCTACCCCTACTGAAGACAGCAAAGGCCTAGAGGGGAGCCCACACTTCCACCCTCATGAGGTTGTCAGGGGTTCCCCTACGTCCCACCAGGATGGTGTCAGAGGAGGCCTAGTGGAAAATGAGGAATTTCACTGCTGCCCCACAGTAATGAGGCTCTACCACATGGGAAGGCAAACAGATATAAAAGGAAGAAATGAAATTGTCCCTATTTGCAGGTGGCATCCTCGTCTAAATAGAAAATCCCAAGCAAGCTACAAAAAATATCTAGAACTAATAAATGAGTTCAGCAAGGTCACAAGATACAAGATCAACAGAGAAAAATCCATGATATTCCTGTACATTAGCAATGAATGCATGGACACAAACATTTCAAAATACAATACCTTTTACAATCGGTCAAAACATTTAAATACTTAAGTATAAGTCTAACAAAACATATACAGCACTTGTTTGCCTAAAATTACAAAACACTGATGAAACAAATTGAAGATCTAAATAAATGGAGAGGCATAGGAGTGTTTGTGAATTAGAAGATTCAACCTAGTAGAAATGTCATTTCTCTCTCAAATTATGTATACGTTTAATGCAAAATCCAGCAAGCTTATTCTAAAATTAATATGGAAAAGCAGAGGAACTAGAATAGATAAAACAATGTTGAAAGAGAACAAGTAGGTAGAATCAGTCTATCTGATTCCAGGACTTACTATATAGCTACAGTGTGTATTGATAAACAGACACATAGATTAATGAACAGAACAGAGAACCCTGAACTAGATGCACAAATAGGCCCAAACTGATAGTTAATAATGATGCTGGAGCAAGTAAGCATCCATAGGCCAAAAAAAAGTTTAACTCAATATGGATGATGAATTTAAATATAAAACATCAAACTAAAAAACTTCTAGGAAAAACCATAGGAGAAAATCTTCAGGATCTAGGGCTAGGCAAGTTCTTAGACTTGACACCAAAAGTATGATCCATAAAAAAAAAAAAAGGATGAAGTGGACTTCATCAAAGTAAAAAGTTTTGCTCTGTGAAAGTTTCTGTTAAGAGGATGAAAAGACAAGCTAGAGACTGAGAGAAAATATTTGCAAAGCACATGTCCAAGAAAAGACTAGTATCCAGCATATATAAAGAACTCTCAAACTCAACCTCAGAAGAAAACAATCCAATTAGAAAATGGCCAAATGACATGAACATATATTTCACCGAAAAGGATATATAGATGGCCAATGAGTACATGAAAACATGTTCAATAACACTAGCCATTAGGAAAATGAAAACTAAAACCACAATGAGATACCTACCAGAAAGGTTAAAACAGAAAAAAAATAATAATAATGGCAACACCGAATGTTGGTGAAGATCTAGAGAAATGGAGCCATTTGTATGTTGCTGGTGGGGATGTAAAAAGGGATGGCTACTCAGGGAAGCAGTTTGGCAGTTTCTTAAAAAGATAAACATGCAACTACCATGTGATCCTGCAATTACGTTCTTGGGCATCTATCCAAGAAAAATGAAAACTTATGGTCACACAAACACTTGTACATGAATGTTGATAGCAGCTTTATTCCTAATAGCCAAAAACTGGAATCAGCCCAGATTTCCTCCAACAGGTAAATGGTTAAGCAAACTGACAACATCCATACCATGGAATACTACTCAGCCACAAAAAAAATCAAGTCTTGATACATGCAACAACCTGGATGAAACTCTGGAGAATCATGCTGAGTGAAAAAAAGCCAATCCCGAAGAGTTAGGCTATATGATTTTTATTCAGATAACATTCTTGAAATGACAGAATTATAGAAATGGAGAACAGATAAGTGGTTGCCAGGGATGGAGGTGGGGGTTGGGGTGGGAGGGAAATGGGTGTAGCTGTAAAAGGGCAAAAGGAGGGATCCTTGTAGTGATGGAAGTCATCTGTGTCTTGACTGTATTAACATCAATATTCTGGTTGTGACATTATACTATAGTTTTGCAAGATGGTATCATTGGGAGTAACTGGGTAACGGGTACATAGGATCTCTCTGTATTATTTCTTACAAGAGCATGTCAACCTAGCTATTTTTAAAAATAAAAAGTTAAATGGAAAAAGAAAAGACTCTTCTGTTCCTCTGTTTATCCCCTTCTCCTGGACACTGCCACAGTAATCCACACGAGGTATTAGTGGGTAGTCAAGGCACTGAAATTATCCCCATCTCCCATTACCTCAACAGGAGCTTCCTGGAGATCATGGACAGGCAACGTTTTATAGAAGAACTGCCTTGAATTTAAAATCAGGATACTTTGAGGCTTGGTCTTAATATGCTTTGTGACCTTGGACAAATGGCTTGGCCCCTCTGAGATTCCATTTCATGACTGTAGATAAATTTGAAGATTAAATGAAAATGTGCAAACACTTGGTAAGTTGTAAAGCAGTACACAAAAAGGAAGGTCTTCCTCCCTCTCTCTCTCCTTTCTTGTCTTC